>NW_026551052.1:0-6189 GCF_027596085.1 Anoplopoma fimbria | reverse complement strand
CTGTACTGCCTCCTGTACAGTGGGTACCGATTTGAGCAGGTCATCTACGTAGAAGTTGTTTAGTATTGTATCAGTTACCTCTGGCTTAAAGTGTTTTTTGTTGTCCGTGGCTGATCTCCTAAGAGCATAGCTCGCACAGCTTGGGGATGATGTTGCCCCAAAGAGGTGAACAGTCATTCTATGGTCCACAGGGGGTTTTGACACGTCTCCCTCTGGCCACCAGAGGAACCTCAGGAAGTCAGCATGGCTATCGGAGACCTTCACTTGGTGGAACATGGCAGTGATATCTGCCATCAGTCCTATTGGTTCCTGGCGGAACCTGTTGAGCACATCTATAAGACTGTTGGTTAAGTCGGGCCCTTTGAGCAATTCTGCATTCAGTGCCTTTCCACCAAAGGATGCTCCACAATCGAAGACTACTCGTAACTTTTTTTTCTTTGGGTGGTATACCCCATGGTGTGGCAGATACCACATCTTTCCCTTTGGTATTGCTAGCTGCCCCTCCGGCACCTTTTCAGCGTATCCTTTACTGATCATGTCGGTCATGAATGTGACGTATTCTCCTTTAAATGATGGGTTCTTGTTCAATTTCCGTTTCAGGCTTTGTAGACGTTGCTCGCCCAGGTATCGATTGTTAGGCAATGTTGTGTCATCCTTCCTGAAAGGTAATTTAAGACTATAATGTCCATCCAGAATTTCGGCCGAATCATCTGCAATTTTCAGAAAGCGCCTGTCCTCAACTGACATTTCCTTTACTTCCTCACACAACTTTTCACTGAAATCAGTGTTGTACTGAGCGATTAGCATTTCGTGAAGATTATGTACCGATATCCTATTGACTGTGTGAGAGGGCATGAGATTGCTCGTTCCTGCCCCTAATGGACCATTCACTACCCATCCAAGCAATGTTTTTATAGCATATGGGCCGTCTCCTTCACTGTTTATAATTTGCCAAGGCTCTATTGCTTTGGGTGCATTTGTGCCGATTAGCAAATCAATGCCTGCATTAATGGTGGAAATTTGGACATCTCTAAGGTAAGGCCACTTTGACAGAGCTCTCTGGTTTGGTATGTTACTCTTAGTAACGGGAATCCTTGATTGTGTGTATGTCTCTGGCAAAGTTATGAATGCATCGTCCTGAAGTCCACTTACTTCCAAGCCAGTGATGACGTTGGTAGCCACAGTTCTCTCCTGACCCATTGTACGTAGCAGAATGTTTGTCCTTTTTCCTTGTACGTTTAACTGCTGCATTAATTTATCCGTACAAAATGTGGCAGAACTGCCAGGGTCAAGAAACGCATATGTTTGTATGACTGCACTGCCTTTGTTAGATTTTATCTTCACAGGTACAATTGACATCAGACACTGATCTTCACCGGCCCCAGTATGGTTGCCTGCTTTGAGAGAGATCTGTCCTGTGTTCACCTTTTTAGGTTCCTCCTTGTTTGTTTCCTTAGATGTTTCCTGCCTTTCCACTCCTTTTTTCTGCTCCACTTTTCCTATGTGCAGTGCTGTAGGATGCGACCTGTTGCAGATGATGCAGGTGAGACGCTGTATGCAGTCCTTACTCATATGACCTGTAACAAGACATGCAAAGCAAATTCCTCTTTCCTTCAAAAATGAAATCTTGTCAGTGTGAAGTTTCTTTTTGAACCATGAACAGCTACTGAACGCATGTTCTCCTGAGCAAAACAGACAGAATGGCCTCTGTTGGACTGTTGCAGCATTGCTCCTTTGTTGGGGAGAATTGGGATTGACATCAATGGTTGCTGCACTGGCTGTGAAGCTTTTGTCTGTGAATTGGGATTTCACAACACTTGAGTGTGTCGGCCTTACAGTTTGGCTTGAGTGTGTGGGCCTTACAGCTCTTGGTGAGTCGTCTTGTATGTCACCAAAGACAGGATCCATCAAGATTTTGACTTGTCTTTCAATGAACTCTACCAAGATCTTAAATGTGGCTCTGCGATTGGTTGATTCTTGAAAACGACACGCTTCAGCTCTCCATCTTTCTCTTAACTTGTAAGGCAATTTGCCGACTAATAATTTCAAATTAGAGGCCAAATTCAATTCGTCCATGTAGGCTATTTCATTAATGGCGTTTAAACAGCCTCGGAGATACAGACCAAAGGACTTTAGTGTCTGGGAATCTTCAGCTCTAATGGGGGACCACGACAATGCTTTCTTGATGTATGCACTGGCTATTTGGTATTCATTTCCAAAGTGCTCGTGGAGCAATTCTTTGGCCTTTGCAAAGCCTATGTCTGGGTCTAAGAAAAGACAAGTTTTAACCAGCTCTCTAGACTGACCGGATGTATATTGCTCTAAATAATACAATTTATCCTTTGCATGTTCAATTTTGCTCTCGATGATATGCTCAAATGAGGTGACAAACGAGATGTATTCAGTTGGATCATTATTAAATACCTTCATCTCTTTTCGTGGCAAAAATGATTTGTCCTGTTGCCTCACCAGTGAAGCTGTGATCTCATTTTGCCTCTGTAGAATGCTGTAGAGATGAGCGGTATCCTGTGGGTTTCCAATAGGAGGTTCAGGAGGAGCCGTTGGTGCATCGCTTGTGTGGCGTCGTCCTGAGTGAGGCTGTAATGGAGGCCCTTGGGTTTGTTCAGCCGTTTGTGAGGGCCTTGTTTGGCTAGAGGGGACGCGGGGTTGTAAAGGCTCATAAGAAGTCTTCTTAAGGGGTTGTGGATGAGAATGCATAGGTTGGGCGTAGGACATATACTTTGACTGATCTGGCCAGATGGGTGACCGCACTGTACCGAGAAAATGGGGCTCTTTTAGGGCTTGAAGCTGGACTGGTTGTGGAGCATGAGCTTTAAGTCTGACACTTGCATCTTGGATTCCTTTAGTATGAACATTTTCCAGTTTTGGTTCATATTCCTTTCCAATAAGTTCCTTTGTTTTGAGTGTTTTCTCTAAATACTCGTTCATTCCATCTCCTATTGAGCCATGGCTTTTAGTTTTACTCAATATATTGAGTTTGGCATTAGCAGCTTCCAATTCGTATTTGAGGGTTAACATTTCCTTTTGTTTCCTCAAATTTTCTTGTCTCTTAGACAGTTCGGATTCTTCGGCCTCTATAGCATGCTTTTGTTTAAGAGCCTCCAATTTGACTTCTAGCACGGCCCTCTCCGCTGCCGCGCGGCCCACAGCAGAGGAGGTGACTGAGGCCTTTGATCCTGCGTCGGACGCGTTTTTAGAATGAGTTATTGAAATGCTGTCCTCTGGGCCTATTTCACCTTCATCGCCATTCTTATCACATGCCTTTAGCCAATCATCTACGCCCTCCATAAATATCATGTGGCTTTCTTTCTTGGGTTTAAACCACGAGTTATTGTCGAATTCGCGATCCTCTTCCCTCAATGTATTTTGATATTCCTTATGAATAGCTTCCAACTCAATTAACAATTCCCCAAACTTATTAACATTTACAAGAACCTTTTTAACATTTGATTTATCACTCATCAAGTCCTCAATCAAGTTCATTCGGCGAGTAACCCAGCCAAGCTTTATCCTTCTGGCATTACGCAAAGCACCCTCCCTTTCAACAACATTTTCCATATCTTCAGTATTGGTTTGCACAACCGGGTCTTCTGCAATTTCCGAGCCATCAGCCATAACAATTCCATAAACTACAACCTTCTTAACAAATCAAACCTTTCCAATAAATAATATTACTCCCTACTTGGGGTAATCGCGCTGCCTCTGCGTGCATCAGGCTATTGCGTCTTCAAAACGTCTTCTAATAACTTAAAGTCCGCCAAACTTGCTTCAAAGTCAGTCCATAATTCAAATTAAATTGTTTTCTAACGAAATCCTTGAAACCTCGGCTCATAGAGCACTATAGGAGTCGTTCTTAATTGTTGCAAATTAAAAAAGTCCTACCCGCTGCGCCGGAGTTTGTTTGGTTTCAAGTTGCTTTGTTCCTTTGCGGCCCGGTCCTGGGGCGACTTTGGGATTCCAATCCAAGTGATCCTTTAGGTTGTCCAAGGTCCAAAGCAAGCTTTTTGACTAATTTAGTGACTGATTTGTCCTGAGTTTTTCCTTGTCACTCGGTGACGACTGAGGGAGTCCTTGACGCTTGTATAGGTTACTTGCAATCAGGGCTCTACAGTGCGCCAATTTCACTCGCATTTGCGAGTGAATATTTCAGCGTGCGAACGAGAAAAACAAAACAGGAGCACGCGTGCGAGTGACTTCTCCGGCACTTTTATTTTTTTTATTTCGTGCTCTGCAGGAGCGCTGATATGAGCGTACAACGTCACTCTGACTTTTCACCAAACTGTAATTCACTCTGCATTCTTCGTGCATGGTTTTTTGTTTATATGTTGCTTGGCAACAGTCCGCTCAGCGGAGATCTATTTTTGCTTAGATTGCTGCTCGAGCGCCTCTCGCTGTATGTGATAGCTCGAGCGCGGCGCGCCTCCCGCTGTATGTGATATTGCTGCTCGAGCGCCTCTCGCTGTATGTGATATTGCACATCTCAACACCGCTAACTACTAAGCTAAAACAAATATGCAAAGCATAACTGCGTTTTTCATAAAGAATGATGGGAAAACACAAACAAACAGAGGAAGAGAGGAAGATGAAGAAATCGCCAGGAAGAAGGTTAGAGTGGAGAAAGTTACTGTAGTCGATAAAGTCTACAAATTCAACCCCGACTGGTTGAAGGATTTCGGTTGGCTACTTTATGATGCCGAGAACATGAAAATGTTCTGTAAATTTTGTAAGGAAGCCCCGCCATCGGCAATGGCAGGCTCTTCTCTGTTTAGAACCGGGAACCCTAATCTAAAACGGGATGCTGTGGTAAAACACAGCGAGTCCGTTCGGCATTCTCGATGTCGCGATGTATATATAAATCGCACCCAGCCCAATAACCCAGGCACGGTGGAAGCCGCCGTTGGCAGACAATTGGCTATCTCTAATCAGGACGCGCTCCGGCAGCTGAAGGTTAAATTTAACATAGCGTATGTGATCGCAAAGGAAGAGATAGCCTTCACTAAATTTGGACCGATGATTGCCCTTCACCATAAAAATGGATTAAACATCAATCCCACATATGACAATGATGTGAGATGTGCTGAGATGGTCGGTCAAATAGCGGAAGGCATCAAAGACACTCTCGCTGCCCAGCTACAAGCGGCCCGTTACCTCGCAGTCCTGATAGATGGCGATACGGACATATCAAACACGGAGTGTGAGATTGTGTATGTGCGCTTCGTGGAGGATGGCAGACCGGTGACCCGCCTCGTCGGCCAACAGGCTCTCTTACACGCTCATGCGCAAGGTGAGTGGCTTGCGCACTCATAGAAAAAATTCTATGTTTTTTATATTAATCACACAGCCCCACAATTTATCTTCTTCACCAATCGTATAGGCCTAGCTCTCCTAGTTATTCTGAAATGCAATGATGATTGGTGGTGGTGTGTGGGTGCGTGTGTGTGTTTATAATGTAAACGTGTATATTTATATTAAGTTTAGGTATTTATTGGTGGTGTATTATATAAAGTCCAATGGTAAAGGGGAAAAAATAATAATATAAAACAAGGGGACTGAAATGTGAATGTCATGTCTACAACAATAGTTAGGCCTATAGGCTAACATTATCAATGAAATTAATGCAAAATTACTTACACAGAATATGAATATGTGGACAATTGCTTGTTAAAAAAAGGCTACTTTAAGGAATTTAACACTGGTTTTTTTTTTTACTTAAGGTGTCCTGGCTGGAACCAATGCAGCATTTGATGCTCTTGGACGTGGTACATGCGACTGGAAGGCCAAGTGTGTCGCATTTGGTGCAGATGGTGCTAAAGTCAACATGGGTGTGCATAGGGGAGTGAGTGCTCTACTCAAACAGGCAGCCGGACAGCATGTAATTCCCATTCATTGCATGCCTCACAGGTGAATGTACATACATTGTGCCCTAACTATATTACAGAATGTCATGGTTGATTGTATGCATTTGTCCATTAGTAATAGGCTACTGCTATAAGATTTGTCTGTGTTTGTTGTTAATGTCTAGGTTGGAGTTGGCCATTCTCAACCTGCAGCGCAATGAGACAATGGTGGCCAAAGTCTATGACCTTCTCCATCTTGTGTGGAAGACGTACCACCAGAGCCCTAAATCCAGGCGTGAGCTGAACCTGATTGGAAAAGAGCTAGGTGTGA
>NW_026551051.1:0-4622 GCF_027596085.1 Anoplopoma fimbria | reverse complement strand
AAGTTATATTTCGATTTTTCCCCCCCAAAATTTCCGATTTCGATTTTATATCACGATATGAACAAAATCACCATTTTTGTATAATTTCTTTTTATTTTCTGGTAAAAAAGAAAATGTAATACACAAAAACAAATGTAATACACAAAAACAGCTTAACAAGCTCTTAGGTTTCACAGAACAAATTCTAGCAGCTTTAAAAAACAACAACGAAAAACATGAAGTGCATTTAACTTGTGCTGCAATGAAACAAAAAATTATTATGGTCTGTTGATATGGCTTCCTTTTACTGGTGCTGGAGGAGGGGGCATTACCTGTCTTGCATAACTGTGCGTGCTCTAGTGGGTGGCATTGTCTTAAATGCTGAAACAAATTGCTGGTGTTTCCTGTTTTAGTAGCTACGTTCCTTCTACATATTTTGCACAGTGTATTACGCTGTTGTTCGTCCGACTTCAAATACCCAAAGTACCTCCAAGCAGCCGAACTTCTCAGACCCTTCTTTTCAACAATCTCCTCCTGGGCAGTACTATCATTTAATTGCTGTTCAGAACTCCCGTCTACAGAGTTCTCGCTCATTTTTAAAGTCTGAACTGTCTTGCTGCAAACTTAACTGCGGCTTCGCGCTGCTGCTAGCTACACATGTGTGTATGTTGTTGTGTCTGCACAACCAAACGTGATGTGGCTCGCTTCCAACTGATTGGTTACGTGCGGCGCTGTATTCGCGGGTCTGTGAAAACATTTATTTTTTTTATTTTTTTTGAAGGCGTCGGCTAATCGAACGTCTCATTTAAAACCGTAGAAAAAAATTACATCGCGATTAAAATCAAAATCGAAAAATCGCCCAGCCCTAAGTGGAATCTAGATGTGGTGCAGTGAGTGACCTTGGTGATTCAGAATGTTTAAAAAGAAACCTGTATCTACCATGCCTGGACAGGATGGTGAGTGAAATTGAGCAGCGATTTTCATCAGTCAACAGTCAAGTTCTTAGAGGTGTTCAGGCTTGTAATCCCCAGTCAGATTTCTTTTTCTCTCAAGAGCACCTCCATGGTCTGGCAGATCATTACAGTGTTGACCTAAAACCTGAGGAAGTTTTAGTGGCCAAAAACTTCCTTAACACCAAAAAGGAAACTATGGAAAGCAATAAATCAATTAATCGCGCGATAAATTAAAATGAGCGATAATTTTTTGCTGGCCGCGATAATTTCCATAGGATATATATATATTTTTTTATATCATTGCTTTATTGGCCTAATCTGAGAAGAAATCTATGCCATAAATATAAATATTATAGGCCTTTATTACACGGGTCTTCTCAATACCGTGGAACGCTCCGTTCACTTGCATGATAGTAGTCCGGTAACTTGTCAACCCCAGAGTCTTTGGTAGCTTAGCGACGTCTTTGGCGGACTATTTCTC
Source organism: Anoplopoma fimbria (assembly GCF_027596085.1). NCBI lineage: Eukaryota > Metazoa > Chordata > Actinopteri > Perciformes > Anoplopomatidae > Anoplopoma > Anoplopoma fimbria. Next base: position 3,209 of record NW_026551051.1, on the reverse strand, counting down.
TGCTGATCAACAGTACGAATGCTGCTAACGAATAAATTGTAAAAAGACACACCATGTGTAGTTATTTTTTCGTTTTGGCAAGTAGCCGTGTAATAAGCGGGATAATGTATAGAATGTCGCCGGCCCTTCAGGGCGAAGCAGACACCTCCTGCGCGTCGGTGTCCTGTTCGCCCTGTCGGGGCTTATTTTCCCGATAATGACCGGCGTTCTATACATTATATATATTTATAGATATATTCAGCAGAGTAGGCCTAAGTAACAAATGTCGGGTTGAAATCGGGCTCGGGCTCATAATCACAGAGCACAAGGAGTAAACCCCCTCAGTCACTTGTTGCATGGTCTATGGGAGGCGCGAGCCCTGGCGTTACACGCGCAGTGAGAGCCCCGTGAGAAGGACATGGACGGAGAAGGAGTGCAATCGAACAAGGAGTGCAAGCGAATTTAGAGGAATAAAAATATGGCGTTGGTGTCTAAGCCGATCTCACAAGTCAGACCCAGGCTTCATTACCGAAAAGAGTGCAGGCTGATACAGAGCTGTTCCTCCAAGAAGATGCACTTGATGCAGCTTGTGATCCCTTAATGTGGTGGCATGACAATCAAAGAAAATTTCCTTTGATGGCCAAAAAAATACATGTGCATTTGTGCAACAAGCACCAGCTCAGAGAGAATGTTTAGCACAGCTGGCAACATTGCTACTCCTGAGAGATCCTGCCTTAAGCCACACAAAGTCAACATGTTGGTATTTCTTGCTCGGAATCTGCAAGACTAAAGTTGCTACAGATTTGCCTATGACCTGTTGAGGCATCTGCTTTCTGTCATGTTTTTTGTTGTTCGTTTGCACAAAGGTCCTAACTGACAGTTTTGCCTGTATGTCTGAGCCTAATATTTATTATTTTTTGAAGTGCAATCTTGTTTACATCCTTTTTATTTAGTGTTTCAATTTTATTTATTGTTTTTGGTTGTGTTTGGTTTTTATTCAAGAGAAATTTTTGTTAAAATAGATTTTATTTATTGTTTTTGGTTGTTTTGTTAATTTATTCTGGATATTTTAAATGTTTTCCAGACTTCCAGTTCCAGTGTTCTCTAAAAATAAATGTTTATTGTTCTTCGAAAGGGTGTACGTGCATTATTATGCCATTATGTTCTTGGAGAATGCGTTTGACGCTGACGCCAGCTGCTAACAGCCGGAAAAAAAAAAAAAAAAAAAAAAAAAATATTATTAGTTGAAAAACGGCAATATTATCGCTTATCGCAATAATTTCTGTGGCAATTAATCGCCCAGCAAAATTTGTTATCGTGACAGACATTTCCCAGGTTGATTGGTGGCAACGAGCCACCTCACCTTAAGTCCGAAATTTTATTAGTTCTCAACCTTTTTTCTTGCCTTTTTAGTCCATGTCGTTCTGGCAAAATTATGCTGTTTCCACACAGCTTCTAAATAAATATAGATGTGCAGACTTCTCCTGATAAAGAGGAAGGTCATAAAGAGACTTTTTGTTTATTTGTTATTTGTAAATCTTTGAGATGTGTATGTGTTAAAATAAATATCATTGTACGGTACTCATGAATCTCTTTGAATCTTTACCTTTACCAGTGCTTTAATATAGCCTACTGTACAGTATGACAGTGACAATGATTTTGAAGCTTGCACATACCCTTCTGTATCCATCTATTTCATATTGTGCACACGTAAAAAAAAAAAAAAGTATTGGCAGTTGGGGGCCTGTGCCCCAGTAAAACTCTAGGTCTAGCAACGCCCCTGGATCAGAGAATGACCTCCCTCAATTATAACCAAAGTAAATAAAAACCTGAACAAGTGTACAGAAAACACATTCTCACTGGCAATGCATGTCTTAATTACTAAACCACTGACCAGGTGTGGGTGTATTTAAGCCTCCTGCACCATGACAACTGTACTTTTTTTCTACTGTGCTGTTTTTCTTACTTCATAACCCCCCTTCCTAACACTAAAATGGTGAGAATGACGGGAAGTAAATGGGGTTTGAAATCACACCTTATTATGGCAGCCAAACCACAACCATGCTCAACTTTCCACACGTCATTTGTTTGTCAGTGGTGATTGTTACTGTGTATCTTTACACAAACACAGTCATGAGAAAATACATGGCAGCATACAAATGTATTCAAGTATATATTTTTTATATTATTGTTTATTTAGAAGGTACAATACACATTACAGGTTACAAAGATAAAAGATAAGTTGTAGTCAATTGAAATCTTACACTTTGTAAAAAAAATAACAGACACAATAAAAACACCATATAAAAAACTACGAAACAAGACAACAGTTTTTTACAATACAATAAACACAATTTTGATTGTTTTGTTTTGTTTAGCAAAATCCAACACACGAATAGCACAATCACAAACCCAATTAGCAAAACACCTTAGCTCCTTTGCAAAATGAACCACTCTTGTAAAAACTATACACTAACTTATCAAAACCATATTCTTTTACCATATGAAACACACACGTTGCATATGACTTAATTCTGTTTGCACCAGTTACACTCTGCTTCTAAGTGCATAGAGTAGTATGGGTGAAGCACACAGTGAATTTGCAAAACATTGCTCGGATTTGCACAACTGTAAACACAATGTCTGCGCACACTTTTTGCAAAACAATACACACAGTGAACACTAAACACACTTGTATGCATTACTGTAGAAACCACACAGGACACAAGACTAATGCTGTTGACAATGTTATTTTTTTTTCCCCATATGCTCAAGGCAACAAGCCAACAAAAAAAACATTTCCCAGTTTTCATGAACATAACATGAACAAAAAAAGAACCCCCCCTCTTCCTCTTCCTTCCATTTTGGTTAAGTTTGGTGAACTCACCTGCTGCATTTTTATTGTGCTTAAACCTGATTGGTGTGTCTACAATTAAGCAATCTTGTGTTTGCACACCTGATGGCAGTGTTCAAGCAACTGGCTCATGGGTGTGGTAATTTGATAGTCAGTGCTTTAGAATTGCAAGGAAGTGACATCTTGATATACTTCTGTGTCTAATGCATAGACGTGTGTGTTAGTGTTTCAAATCACTGTGTGTATTGTTTTGCACAAAGTGTGAACGGACTCATTGTGCTTACAGTGGTGCAAATCTGGGGCCGAGTTTTGCTCCTTGAGTGTAAGGTTTTGATAATTGGGCAAAACTTTAGATTTTAGTGTTTATTGTATCGTA
>NW_026551050.1:0-809 GCF_027596085.1 Anoplopoma fimbria | reverse complement strand
AGTTTCTTCAAGTAACATAATAACAAGTTCACTTGTGTTTTCATGTAAATGCATCACTTTTAGATGCATTTACAGCTTTTCTGCTGCAAAAAGACGTTTCAGCTTTAAAATACCCCAAAAGTGTCTTTTCTGACAGGAACTCATACTGTACATGAGTTTCTTCAAGTAAGGGCCTCTGGACTCATAATAACAAGTTTCCTTGTGTTTTCATGAAAACATGATACTTTCATCACTTTTAGATGCATTTACAGCTTTTCTGCTGCAAAAAGACATTTCAGCTTTAAAATACCCCAAAACTGTCTTTTCTGACAGGAATTCATACTTTACATGAGTTTCTTCAAGTAAGGGCCTCTGGACTCATAATAACAAGTTTCCTTGTGTTTTCATGAAAACATGATACATCACTTTTAGATGCATTTACAGCTTTTCTGCTGCAAAAAGACATTTCAGCCTTAAAATACCCCAAAAGTGTCTTTTCTGACAGGAATTCATACTTTACATGAGTTTCTTCAAGTAAGGGCCTCTGGACTCATAAGAACAAGTTTCCTTGTGTTTTCATGAAAACATGATACTTTCATCACTTTTAGATGCATTTACAGCTTTCCTGCTGCCAAAAGACGTTTCAGCCTTAAAATAACCCAAAAGTGTCTTTTCTGACAGGAAACCATACTTTACATGAGTTTCTTCAAGTAAAGGCCTCAGGACTAATGTCAACTAGTTTCCTTGTGTTTTCATGAAAACATGATACTTTCATCACTTTTAGATGCATTTACAGCTTTTCTGCTGCAAAAAGACATTTCAGCCTTAAA
>NW_026551048.1:0-3373 GCF_027596085.1 Anoplopoma fimbria | reverse complement strand
ACCGTATGCCATGTGCCAGATGCCATGCTATATGCCATATGCCATATGCCGATACCGTATGCCAAATGCCGTATGCCATATGCCATATGCCATATGCCATATACCATATGCCATATACCAGAATGCACCGATATGCCGTATGCCATAATGCCATATGCCATGTTCCGTATGCACCGTATGCCATGTTCCAGATACCATGCCATATGCCATATGCCAAATGCCGTATACCATGTACCATGTACCAGTACCGTATGCCATATATACCATACTCCTGCATTTTACGAATACCATATGTGACCATCCAAATGCCATGCCAGTATACCATATACAAAATGCCATATGCCATATACAAAATGCCATGTTCCATATACCAGATACCATATGCCGTTATGCCATAAATGCCATATCGCAAAATGCCAAATGCCATATGCCATATGCAAATACTGTATGCCATATACCATATGCCATATACTGCATATGCCAATGCCATGTACCATAATACCATATATATGCATATTCGTTCCAAATGCCATATGCCATATACCAAATGCCAAATACCATATACCATATGCCATATACCAAATACCATATGCCAAATGCCATATGCCATATTCCAAATGCCATATACCATATTCCATTTACCAAATACCAAATGCCATATACCCATATACCATATACCATGTACCAAATACCATATGCCATATACAATATACCAAATACCAAATACCATTTACCATATGCAAACATGCCATATACCAAATATATATACCATATACCATATACCAAATGCCATATACCAAATACCAAATACCAAATACCATATACCATATGCTATATACCATATACCAAATACCATATTCCATATAAAAAATACCATATACCATATGCCATATCGCATGCCATATACCAAATACCAAATAACGTATGCCATATACAAAATACCATATAACATATGCCATATACCAAATGCCATATACAAAATACCATATGCTATATGCCATATGCCAAATACCATGTACCATATACCATATGCCCATATACCATATCCCAAATACCAAATACCATATGCCATATACCATATACTATATACAAAAATACATATACCATATACCATATTCCAAATACCATATACCATATACCATATACCATATACCAAATACCATATACCATATACAAAATACCATATACCATATACCATATTCCATATACCATATACCAAATACCAAATACCATATACCATATTCCAAATACCATATATATGCCATATACCAAATACCATATACAAAATACCATATACCATATACCAAATACCATAATACCAAATACCATATACCATATACCAAATACCATATACCATATACCAAATACCATATACCATATACCATATACCATATACCAAATACCATATACCATATACCAAATACCATATACCATATACCAAATACCATATAAAATATACCAAATACCATATACTATATACCAAATACCATATACCAAATGCCATATACATATACCATATACCATATACCATATACCAAATACCAATATACCATATACCAAATACCATATACCATATACCAAATACCATATATCAAATACCATATTCCATATACCATATACCAAATACCATATACCATATACCATATACCAAATACCAAATACCATATACCAAATACCATATACCATATACCATATACCATATACCAAATACCATATACCATGCTATAAAATACCATATACCTATATACCATATTCCAAATACCATATACCATATACCATATACCATATGCCATACACCATATACATTTACCATATACCATATACCAAATACCATATACCATGTATACCATAAATACCATATACCAAATACCATATACCATATACCATATACCATATGCCAAATACCATATACCATATACCATATACCATATACCAAATACCATATACCATATACCATATACCAAATACAAATACCATATACCATATCCCATATACTATATACCATATACCAAATACCATGTACCATATTCCAAATACCATATACCAAATACCATATGCCATATACCAATGCCAAATACCATATACCATATACCATATACCATATACCAAATACCATTACCATATACCATATACCAAATACCATATACCAATACCATATACCATATACCAAATACCATATACCATATACCAAATACCATATACCAAATACCATATACCATATACCATATACCATATACCAAATGCCATATACCATATACCATATACCATATACCATATACCATATACCATATACCATATACCAAATACCATATATACCAAATACCATATACCATATACCAAATACCAAATACCATATACCATATACCAAATACCATATACCATATACCATATATACCATATGCCATATGCCATATACCAAATGCCATATGCCATATTCCAAATTCCATATACCATATACCAAATTCCATATACCATATACCATATACCAAATACCATATTCCATATACCATATGCCAATGCCATATGCCATATACCATATACCATATTCCATATGCCAAATGCCATATACCATATTATGCCATATGCCAATATACCATATGCCATATGCCATATGCCATGATGCCATATGCCATATACCATATGCCATATGCCATGATACCATATGCCATATGCCATGCCATATGCCATATGCCATGTGCCATATGCCAAATGCCGTATGCCATATTCCAGATGCCATATGCCATGTTCAAATACCATATGCCATGATGTATATGCCGTATGCCATGCCAGATGCCAATGCCATATGCCATGCCATATGCCGTATGCCATATGCCATATGCCATATGCCGTATGCCATATGCCGATGCCATGTGCCATGCCATGTATGCCAGATGCCATGTATGCCATGTGCCATGATGCCAAATGCCATATGCCATGTATGCCATATGCCATATGCCATATGCCATGTATGCCATATGCCATATGCCATGCCGTATGCCAGATGCCATGTGCCAGATGCCATTGCCATGTATGCCATATGCCATGTATGCCGTATGCCCAGATGCCGTATGCCATGTAGATGCCATGTATGCCAGATGCCATATGCCATGTAGTATGCCGTATGCCGTATGCCATGTGCCAGATGCCGTATGCCATGTGCCATGTATGCCATATGCCATATGCCGTATGCCATGATGCCGTATGCCGTATGCCATGCCGTATGCCATGTGCCATGCCATGTGCCGTATGCCATGTGCCATGTGCCATGCCATGCCATATGCCATGTGCCAAGATGCCATGTTGCCATGTTCCATATGCCATGCCATGCCATGTACCGTATGCCATATGCCATGTGCCGTATGCCATATGCCAT
>NW_026551047.1:0-2613 GCF_027596085.1 Anoplopoma fimbria | reverse complement strand
TGAATAAGTCATAGTATAGTATGTCGAAAAAGTTGAAAAAAGTCATAGTATAGTATGTCGAAAAAAGTTGAATAAATCATAGTATAGTATGTCGGAATAAATCATAGTATAGTATGTTGGAATAAGTCATAGTATAGTATGCCGAATAAATCAATAGTATAGTATGTCGCAATAAGTCATAGTATAGTATGTCGAAAAATTTAAAAAAGTCTTAGTATACTATGTTGAAAAAGGTTGAATAAAGTCATAATATAGTATTTGAATAAGTCATAGTATAGTATGTTGGAATAAGTCATCGTATAGTATGTCGAAAAAAGTTGAAAAAAGTCATAGTATAGTATGTCGAAAAAGTTGAAAAAAAGTCATAGTATAGTATGTCGAAAAAAAGTTGAAAAAAGTCATAGTATAGTATGTTGAAAAAAGTTGAATAAAGTCATAGTATAGTATGTTGGAATAAGTCATGATATAGTATGTCTTAATAAATCATCGTATAGTATGTCGAAAAAGTCATAGTATAGTATGTCGAAAAAGTTGAAAAAAAGTCATAGTATAGTATGTCGAAAAGTTTAAAAAAGTCTTAGTATAATGTTGAAAAAGTTGAATAAAGTATAGTATAGTATGTATTTCGAAAAATAGTATAGTATGTCGAAAAAGTTGAAAAAAATAGTATAGTATGTCGAAAAAAGTTGAAAAAAGTCATAGTATAGTATGTCGAAAAAGTTGAAAAAAAGTCATAGTATAGTATGCCGGAATAAATCATAGTATAGTATGTCGAATAAATCATAGTATAGTATGTCGGAATAAATCATAGTATAGTATGCCGGAATAAATCATAGTATAGTATGTTGGAATAAGTCATGATATAGTATGTCGGAAAAAGTTGAAAAAAAGTCATAGTATAGTATGTCGAAAAAGTGAATAAATCATAGTATAGTATGTTGGAATAAATCATAGTATAGTATGTTGGAATAAGTCATAGTATAGTATGCCGGAATAAATCATAGTATAGTATGTCGCAATAAGTCCTAGTATAGTATGTCGAAAAAGTTTAAAAAAAAGTCTTAGTATACTATGTTGAAAAAAGGTTGAATAAAGTCATAATATAGTATTTCGGAATAAGTCATAGTATAGTATGTTGGAATAAGTCATAGTATAGTATGTCGAAAAAGTTGAAAAAAGTCATAGTATAGTATGTCGAAAAAAGTTGAAAAAAGTCATAGTATAGTATGTCGAAAAAGTTGAAAAAAAGTCATAGTATAGTATGTCGAAAAGTTGAAAAAAAAGTCATAGTATAGTATGCCGGAATAAATCATAGTATAGTATGTTGGAATAAATCATAGTATAGTATGTCGAATAAATCATAGTATAGTATGTCGGAATAAATCATAGTATGAAAATGTTTGAATAAGTCATAGTATAGTATGTCGGAAAAAGTTGAAAAAAGTCATAGTATAGTATGTCGGAATAAATCATAGTATAGTATGTCGAAAAATCATAGTATAGTATGTTGGAATAAGTCATAGTATAGTATGTCGAAAAATTGAAAAAAAGTCATAGTATAGTATGTCGAAAAAGTTGAAAAAAGTCATAGTATAGTATGTCATAGAAAAAGTTGAAAAAAAGTCATAGTATAGTATGCCGGAATAAATCATAGTATAGTATGTCGGAATAAATCATAGTATAGTATGTCGAATAAATCATAGTATAGTATGTCGGAATAAATCATAGTATAGTATGTTTGAATAAGTCATAGTATAGTATGTCGGAAAAAGTTGAAAAAAGTCATAGTATAGTATGTCGAAAAAAGTGAATAAATCATAGTATAGTATGTCGGAATAAATCATAATATAGTATGTCGGAATAAGTCATAGTATAGTATGTTGGAATAAGTCATAGTATAGTATGTCGCAATAAGTCATAGTATAGTATGTCGAAAAGTTTAAAAAAGTCTTAGTATACTATGTTGAAAAAAAGGTTGAATAAAGTCATAATATAGTATTTCGGAATAAGTCATAGTATAGTATGTTGGAATAAGTCATCGTATAGTATGTCGAAAAAGTTGAAAAAAAAGTCATAGTATAGTATGTCGAAAAAAGTTGAAAAAAAGTCTTAGATCAGTATAGTATGTCGAAAAAAGTTGAAAAAAAGTCATAGTATAGTATGTCGAAAAAAGTTGTAAAAAAGTCTTAGTATACTATGTTGAAAAAAGGTTGAATAAAGTCATAATATAGTATTTCGGAATAAGTCATAGTATAGTATGTTGGAATAAGTCATCGTATAGTATGTCGAAAAAGTTGAAAAAAAGTCATAGTATAGTATGTCGAAAAAGTTGAAAAAAAGTCATAGTATAGTATGTCGAAAAAGTTTAAAAAAGTCTTAGTATACTATGTTGAAAAAAGGTTGAATAAAGTCATAATATAGTATTTCGGAATAAGTCATAGTATAGTATGTTGGAATAAGTCATCGTATAGTATGTCGAAAAAGTTGAAAAAAGTCATAGTATAGTATGTCGAAAAAGTTGAAAAAAGTCATAGTATAGTATGTCGAAAAAAGTTGAAAAAAGTCATAGTATAGTATGTCGAAAAAAGTTGAAAAAAGTCATAGTATAGTATG
>NW_026551046.1:0-2652 GCF_027596085.1 Anoplopoma fimbria | reverse complement strand
CTCTGTTTCTCTCTGTCTGTCTCTCTGTTTGTCTCTCTGTCTGTCTCTCTGTTTGTCTCTGTTTGTCTCTCTGTTTGTCTGTCTGTCTCTCTGTCTCTTTGTTTGTCTCTCTGTTTGTCTCTCTGTTTGTCTCTCTGTTTGTCTCTCTGTCTTGTCTCTCTGTTTGTCTCTCTGTCTCTCTGTTTGTCTCTCTGTTTGTCTCTCTGTTTGTCTCTCTGTCTCTCTGTCTGTCTGTCTCTGTTTGTCTCTCTGTCTGTCTCTGTTTGTCTCTCTGTCTGTCTCTCTCTGTCTGTCTCTGTCTGTCTCTCTGTTTGTCTCTCTGTTTGTCTCTCTGTCTCTCTCTGTTGTCTGTCTGTCTGTTTGTCTCTCTGTTTGTCTCTCTGTCTGTCTGTCTCTCTGTCTGTCTCTTTGTCTTGTCTCTCTGTCTCTCTGTTTGTCTCTCTGTTTGTTTCTGTCTCTCTGTTTGTCTTTGTCTGTCTCTCTGTTTGTCTCTCTGTCTTGTCTCTTTGTCTCTCTGTTTGTCTCTCTGTTTGTCTCTCTGTCTCTCTGTTTGTCTGTCTCTGTCTGTCTCTCTGTTTGTCTCTCTGTCTTGTCTCTCTGTTTGTCTCTCTGTTTGTCTCTCTGTTTGTCTCTCTGTTTGTCTCTCTGTCTCTCTGTTTGTCTCTCTGTCTTGTCTGTTTGTCTCTCTGTTTGTCTCTCTGTTTGTCTCTCTGTTTGTCTGTTTGTCTCTCTGTTTGTCTCTCTGTTTGTCTCTCTGTTTGTCTGTTTGTCTCTCTGTTTGTCTCTGTCTGTCTCTCTGTCTCTGTCTGTCTCTCTGTTTGTCTGTCTCTCTGTTTGTCTCTCTGTTTGTCTGTCTGTCTCTGTGTTTGTCTCTCTGTTTGTCTCTCTGTTTGTCTCTCTGTTTGTCTCTCTGTTTGTCTCTCTGTCTCTGTTTGTCTCTCTGTTTGTCTGTTTGTCTGTCTGTCTCTGTTTGTCTCTCTGTCTCTCTGTCTGTCTCTCTGTCTGTCTGTTTGTCTCTCTGTTTGTCTCTCTGTTTGTCTCTCTGTTTGTCTCTCTGTTTGTCTCTCTTGTCTCTCTGTCTGTCTCTCTGTCTTGTCTCTCTGTTTGTCTCTCTGTTTGTCTGTCTGTCTCTCTGTTTGTCTCTCTGTTTGTCTGTCTCTGTCTGTCTCTCTGTTTGTCTCTCTGTTTGTCTGTCTCTGTTTGTCTCTGTTTGTCTCTTTTGTCTCTCTGTTTGTCTGTCTGTCTGTCTCTGTTTGTCTCTCTGTTTGTCTCTCTGTCTGTCTCTGTTTGTCTCTCTGTTGTCTCTCTGTTTGTCTCTCTGTTTGTCTCTCTGTCTCTCTCTTTGTCTCTCTGTCTGTCTCTCTGTCTTGTCTCTGTCTCTCTGTTTGTCTCTCTGTTTGTCTCTCTTCTGTCTCTCTGTTTGTCTCTCTGTCTCTCTGTTTGTCTCTCTGTCTTGTCTTGTCTCTCTGTTTGTCTCTCTGTTTGTCTCTCTGTCTCTCTGTTTGTCTCTCTGTTTGTCTCTCTGTCTGTTTGTCTGTCTGTCTCTCTGTTTGTCTGTTCTCTCTCTGTCTCTCTCTCTGTCTTGTCTCTGTTTGTCTCTCTGTTTGTCTGTCTCTCTGTTTGTCTGTCTCTGTCTCTCTGTTTGTCTCTCTCTCTGTCTCTCTGTTTGTCTCTCTCTGTCTGTCTCTCTGTTTGTCTCTCTGTTTGTCTCTCTGTTTGTCTCTCTGTTTGTCTCTCTGTCTCTCTGTTTGTCTCTCTGTTTGTCTCTCTGTTTGTCTCTGTTTGTCTCTGTCTGTCTCTCTGTTTGTCTCTCTGTTTGTCTCTCTCTGTTTGTCTCTCTGTTTGTCTCTGTTTGTCTCTCTGTTTGTCTCTGTCTGTTTGTCTCTGTCTGTTTGTCTCTCTGTTTGTCTCTCTGTCTGTCTCTGTCTGTCTCTCTGTCTGTCTCTCTGTCTCTCTGTTTGTCTCTCTGTCTCTCTGTTTGTCTCTCTGTCTGTCTCTCTGTCTCTCTGTTTGTCTGTCTCTGTTTGTCTCTCTGTCTGTCTCTCTGTTTGTCTCTCTGTCTGTCTCTGTTTGTCTCTCTGTTTGTCTCTCTGTTTGTCTCTCTGTTTGTCTCTCTGTCTCTCTGTTTGTCTCTCTGTTGTCTCTCTGTCTGTCTCTCTGTCTTGTCTCTCTGTTTGTCTCTCTGTTTGTCTCTCTGTCTCTGTCTGTTTGTCTCTCTGTTTGTCTCTCTGTTTGTCTCTCTGTCTGTCTGTCTGTCTCTCTGTTTGTCTCTCTGTCTGTCTCTCTGTTTGTCTGTCTGTCTGTCTGTTTGTCTCTCTGTTTGTCTCTCTGTTTGTCTCTGTCTGTCTCTCTGTTTGTCTCTCTGTCTGTCTCTCTGTTTGTCTCTGTCTGTCTGTCTCTCTGTTTGTCTCTCTGTCTCTCTTGTTTGTCTCTGTTTGTCTCTGTTTGTCTCTCTGTCTGTCTGTCTGTCTCTCTGTTTGTCTCTCTGTCTTCTCTGTTTGTCTCTCTGTTTCTGTCTGTCTCTCTGTCTGTCTCTCTGTCTGTCTGTCTCTCTGTTTGTCTCTCTGTTTGTCTCTCTGTTTGTCTCTCTGTTTGTCTCTCTGTTTGTCTCTCTGTCTCTCTGTTTGTCTCTCTGTCTGTCTGTCTCTGTTT
>NW_026551045.1:0-2304 GCF_027596085.1 Anoplopoma fimbria | reverse complement strand
CAGCCAAGCTGGTGGTTGGCAAGAGGGTGGGGAACTTTGGCTTGCCAAAGCCAGTGCCAAAGCGCTGCTCAGGGATGTGCATGGGGAGATCAGCGGGCTTGTGCTCCAAGATCGCTCTGGCAAGTGCACGCTTGTCATCATTGGGCACCTTGCTGCTGAAGAGAGCCAGGGGTAGCATCTCACCTGTCAGGTACCAGCGATGCCTCTCCAGCGCCTTGATCGCTGATGCTGCAATGCCCTCATCTACAGCCTTGTATGCCTGCAGGTGGTGGTAGAGTGTCAGGTCATTCCAGGCAGCATCTACAGCTTTCTCGCAGGTCAACCACCACTTTGCGTAGATGTGTGATGAAAATTGCAAATGCCCGAATCTTCGGCACCTGCTGCCGTGTGGTGATTGTGCCCTGGGGAAGCAACGCGATGTGCTGCTCCATCAAAGCCAGCTTAAGAGTATAGAGCAGCTTGGCCATCCATCGTGCCTTGTGGAGCGCTCCCGGTCGTTGGAAGGTCGCTGCAGTCTGCCCTTCACCATCTGCATCCAGAAACACAAGACACAGCTGCACAAACTCATGGTAGTCACCTCGCTTGTGGTCTGTGACTTCTTTTGTGCACCTGACGAGTTCAGCACGTAAATTGCCCAGGATTGGTTGCTCAGTGTTGCCAGGAATGTAGCGGGACCATTGGCTGCTGGATTCTTGTGGTAACAGGTTCCATTTCTCTCTCAGATGTGTGAACAAGGTAACCTCTGGCGAGCGTGATGTCTCCAACTTCAGGTCTGTGAAAACCTGATTCAGGAGGACCTCACCAATGTGGTGCCGGCACCCAGACCAAAGCAGTGGTCGGCCCAGTGAGAGCTGTATGGCAATGCAGGCTGCTGTGAGATGGCCGGTGTTTGACGCAGTGGTGTCAAATGCCATGTTGACAACCTGGTCAGCGCAGCACCAGTCCTGGAGCAACTTGCATGTCAACCGGGCAATGATCACTCCACATGCCTCATTGGTCTGCTTCTTATACGCCGGGACACCAAGCAGTTTCAGCCGCTCTGCATCTCCAACCACCACTGTAAGACGCTCCTCCAACTGGCGCACATTGCTGAGCATCGGTGTTAACTTGCTGTCCCAGTGTAGGGTGCACAATGGAGGTGGTGTCCACTGCTTGTGCTGTTCCTCACTGATTGTCTCCAGCACTTTGCGTCTTGCTCGGTCAGCTGTTGCGTAAGATGCAGAAAGATGTGTACATTCACCGCCTGACTCTGCAACAAGGCAACGCGTGAAGGCAGCCTGTTGCATTGGTGACATCTTCAACCTTGTAGCCAGTGACACGACACTTGGTCGGCTAAGGATGTCATGTGGAATGAAGACGTTTGTTCCACTCTTATGCTTGTGGGATGGTTCACCCTCAGATGGTGGATGATCTGTGTTAGTATCCTCCTCTGACTCCTCATCACTCTCCGACTCCAAGATGGACATTGCCGTCATCTCCTCCAGCTCCTTTTCACAGCGGGACTGCCTGGTTGCTGCGGCAGCTTGACGCTCCTCTCGCCGCTTCACCTTGAGCTGCAGCTTTTTGTCTAATACACCAAATGTGGCCACTCTGTCAGTCTTCATGCTAGCCAAGAAAGCTAGGTCTTCTTGGTTATCAATCAGCTTTTCAATATTTGGAGGCCACAGCGGAAATGTGGCATCAAGTCTGCACTCCATTTTCTCCAATTTTTTCGCTGTATTCTCATTGGAGCGCTTGGCCTGGGAGATTTTCCTTGGGAGCATTGACAAAGTCAACCATTTTGTGGCATGCAGCATTGCTTGTAAAATCTGGCAAAATGCCCAGCCCTACTACATTGTAATCCAATAAACATGAGACATCTATACTCTGAATATGACATTGTCCACTCTAGAATACTGTTGATGTTAATAGCCTAGCTAACATAGATAGCTAACTGTGGTTAGAAAACTGTTGCTAGCTAACGTTACCTAGATGTAATGAGCATACAAAGTATACAAAGACACAACTACAAATATGATAGTAATATGTAATAATACATACCCAACACAGAAAGATCACCTCAAACAGAAAGATCACCTCAAACAGAAAGATCACCTCCGTTTTCTTGAGGTGTAGTACTGTTTACCTCAGATCTCCATGGCGACCATTGAGCACTGTTAACCACTTTATCCAACAAAAACAGGTGTCCGGTGGCACCCCTAAATCATCATGTACTGGAAAAATATTTTGCATGTGTTGTTTCTACATATATTGGAACACTTTTAGCACCCAGCCATATCAAAATTCAAGAATTGTGTTTTTTGA
>NW_026551044.1:0-1236 GCF_027596085.1 Anoplopoma fimbria | reverse complement strand
CTTTCCTCAAACCACAGACACAATCTCATTCAGCCTTTGACGGTAACAACCCACAGCTTAGGCAGGTTTGACTTCATTCTAACCCAGGACTGAACTTGCTTTAGTGGGTCAAGCTTTCCACCCCTGTCCTTCTCTTTCTCCATTAATCTACTGAAAAATGTACCAGACTCAAGAATGTATTCATTCAGGGGGAAATTATTTAGATATATGTATGCACATATTTAGTTTTTATAATAAAGTATATTTTGATTTGACAATGCAACTAAAATAAAAATGTTTCAGATATTTTTCAGTAAATAAATGATAGGGAGTTGGATTGCATGAATAAAATAGTTTTCAATGTGTCCTAACAGACTTGTTAATTATATAATTCTACCTGCATGTAATAAGATACACCATCAGAGTTTCACATGTTGCTGTGCGCTCCCTCATTTTAGGCTGACATTCTGTTTTCTCCACCGCTGTACAGCAAACAGAACCAACAGGGCTTGTATTCCCTATCACACTGTATTAGCATAATGCTATTCTTTTTGTCTCATGCCTTGTTGTTTTCTCATATTCCCCATCTTCTAATCTGCTCTACTGCTCCTCCACTGGCTCGGTGGCATGCTGTGTGTGTACACAGGACGTTTTCGGTGAGCTGCTGCCTCCACCCACCCACCAGTCACCTCAATATGAAAGTGTGTGAAGTTACATGCAGAATATGCATAGCATATAAATGGAGTTCAGTGATTATTTTTGTATTTAATATACATAATATAACATTTCTGAGGATTTTCAATCCTGTGTTTTATATATTTTTTCTTTTAAACTACCCATAATAAACATCTCTCATACTCAAACACTTTTTTTATTCACATACGTCATGTCTGCCATAATGGTGCCACACTAGACACCAGCATGTCTCACTCCCAACACGGCAAATACCGTCGCTTGGTCAGCAATCATCAAACCTCTCTAGGTTCGCCTTTCGCATCAGTTTTGGAAATGTCAGGGACGGTGTGTTATTTATTCTCTTGCTCATTACATGTATAGTCTCTTTTCAAAATAAATAATAATTACCTCGTTGTTTGGTTTACTTATGCAACAAAAGTATTTGGTCTGATTTAGGAAAGGATCCTGGCTTGAGTTAAAATCAGGCAGCAACCTCCTGTTCTGCAGAGTAAAGCCAGTACAGAAGTGTATTATTTTGCATTATCTCTACTGACCAGCAGGGGGCGACTCTTCTGGTTATAA
>NW_026551043.1:0-2366 GCF_027596085.1 Anoplopoma fimbria | reverse complement strand
TCTACCTGTTCAGGTACTCTGTTCTCTACCTGTTCAGGTACTCTGTACTCTACCTGTTCAGGTACTCTGTTCTCTACCTGTTCAGGTACTCTGTTCTCTACCTGTTCAGGTACTCTGTTCTCTACCTGTTCAGGTACTCTGTTCTCTACCTGTTCAGGTACTCTGTTCTCTACCTGTTCAGGTACTCTGTTCTCTACCTGTTCAGGTACTCTGTACTCTACCTGTTCAGGTACTCTGTTCTCTACCTGTTCAGGTACTCTGTTCTCTACCTGTTCAGGTACTCTGGTCACTACCTGTTCAGGTACTCTGTTCTCTACCTGTTCAGGTACTCTGTACTCTACCTGTTCAGGTACTCTGTTCTCTACCTGTTCAGGTACTCTGTACTCTACCTGTTCAGGTACTGTGTACTCTACCTGTTCAGGTACTGTGTACTCTACCTGTTCAGGTACTCTGTTCTCTACCTGTTCAGGTACTCTGTACTCTACCTGTTCAGGTACTCTGTTCTCTACCTGTTCAGGTACTCTGTTCTCTACCTGTTCAGGTACTCTGTACTCTACCTGTTCAGGTACTCTGTTCTCTACCTGTTCAGGTACTGTGTACTCTACCTGTTCAGGTACTGTGTACTCTACCTGCTCGGGTACTTGACAGCAGCGTACTCTTGAACTGATATGATTCTCTTAGTTTCTAAAATGCATCAACAGCAGTACATTGATTAACTTCTGTTTGTTTTACTGTAGTAATACACAGAGTATGTAGAAGTAACTCATACAAACACACTTCTAAACATCAACACAACATACTTTCCTTTTTATTTTAATTTCCTCTGAGTATTCTTGTTTCTTGTGTGTAATGTGAGTAAACTTCTTCTTCTTCTTAGATACCATCTTAGCCATCGGCCGTCAGCTAAAAAGGACATGATATCTGCTTTTCCTGAAAAACAGCAGGTCAGTGAACGCAGCAGCAGTCTGTCTCTGTGATTGTCATGTGACCGTAGAATCGTTATCTTTAACGTAAAGGTGTGTGTGTGTGTTTTAGGCTCATCCTCCTCTGGCGTCCTCCACACCTGTCCAGAGGGTGGAGCCTACAGTGGTCTCCTGTGCAAAGCGTCCGGCCCCCTCAGCGGTCCCGGCCCCCTTCCTCTAACCCCCTCCTCCGTCCACGCCTCCTCCTCCTCAGCCTCCCGTCACCACGGTGAAGTCCAGACCACAGCCTAAAATCCTCCTGAGCAGCAGGAGGCAGGCCCATCGGGCTCAACGTGGCCGACTTCCTGCCTGTGAGTGTTTGTGAGGTCGTTGTTATTGACAGTTGTGTTCATGTGACTCTGGAGACGATCAATACGATCACATGAATCAATACTTTATTCATTCAGATTCTAACGTCTCATATCCATCTGAAAGGTTCAATGACATCAGAAACACATCCTTCTGTTTCACACACATCTGGACAGCTGTTTGTTAAAGGGGAAACTAAATGTAGTCCCGTGAAGTGTGTACCACATGTACCATGATGCATTGTGCACGAGCTCCCTGAGTCCTTCTGGTTACATCAACACCGACACGTTTCCTTTAACAGAGAGAGTTCAACAAACAAACACAATAAAACATCTGTTCAGTTAAAACATCTGTTCAGATAAAACATCTGTTCAGTTAAACATCTGTTCAGTTAAAACATCTGTTCAGTTAAAACATCTGTTCAGTTAAACATCTGTTCAGTTAAAACATCTGTTCAGTTAAAACA
This sequence comes from Anoplopoma fimbria, assembly GCF_027596085.1. NCBI lineage: Eukaryota > Metazoa > Chordata > Actinopteri > Perciformes > Anoplopomatidae > Anoplopoma > Anoplopoma fimbria. Next base: position 629 of record NW_026551043.1, on the reverse strand, counting down.
TCTGTTCAGTTAAAAATCTGTTCAGTTAAACATCTGTTCAGATAAACATCTGTTCAGTTAAACATCTGTTCAGATAAACATCTGTTCAGTTAAACATCTGTTCAGATAAAACATCTGTTCAGTTAAACATCTCGTTAAACATCTGTTCAGATAAAACATCTGTTCAGTTAAACATCTGTTCAGATAAAACATCTGTTCAGTTAAAACACCTGTAATTGCATATTGTTCAGAAAGGTTTAAAAGGTGTGTGTGTGTGTGTGTGTGTGTGTGTGTGTGTGTGTGTGTGTGTGTGTGTGTGTGTGTGTGTGTGTGTGTGTGTGTGTGTGTGTGTGTGTGTGTGTGTGTGTATGTGTGTGTGTGTGTGTATTTATATATATATGTGTGTGTGTGTGTATATATATATGTGTGTGTGTGTGTGTATATATATATATGTGTGTGTGTGTGTGTATTTATATATATATATGTGTGTGTGTGTGTGTATTTATATATATATATATGTGTGTGTGTGTGTGTGTATTTATATATATATATGTGTGTGTGTGTGTGTGTGTATTTATATATATATATGTGTGTGTGTGTGTGTGTGTGTGTATTTATATATATATATATATGTGTGTGTGTGTGTGTGT
>NW_026551042.1:0-3340 GCF_027596085.1 Anoplopoma fimbria | reverse complement strand
TACTCTGTACTCTACCTGTTCAGGTACTGTGTACTCTACCTGTTCAGGTACATTACATTTACATTACATTACAGTCATTTAGCAGACGCTTTTATCCAAAGCGACTTACAGGAAGTGTATTCAACATAGGTATTCAAGAGAACTACTAGTCACCAGAAGTCATAAGTGCATCTCCTTTCTTAAACAAGCATCTCAAAGTATAAGCCAGAGCAAAAAGTATAGTGCAGAGGCAGATTACTACGAAAACAATAATTGCAACAGACTAATCCGAATATAGTAAGTGCTACAAACTACTACGAATAGGATAAGTGCAGTAAACAAATACAAATTCAATACTAATACGAGTGCCATAAGTGCTACGAGGAAGGCTCCGGGTAGTACTTCCTGAAGAGGTGAGTTTTCAGCCTGCGCCTAAAGATGGGCAGCGACTCTGCTGTCCTGACGTCAGTGGGGAGTTCATTCCACCACTGAGGGGCCAGGACAGAAAAAAGCTGTGACCGGGTGGATCGGCCGCAGGGACCTCTGAGCGACGGGCAACCAGTCGCCCCGAGGCAGCAGAGCGAAGTGGTCGGGCAGGGGTGTAGGGCTTGACCAAGGCCTGGAGATAGGAAGGAGCTGTTCCTTTCACTGCCCTGTAGGCTAGCACCAGAGTCTTAAACTGGATGCGAGCTCTTACAGGGAGCCAGTGTAGGGAACGGAGAAGGAAGTTGTGTGAGAGAACTTGGGGCGATTGAACACCAGACGTGCTGCAGCTTTCTGGACAAGCTCCAGAGGTCTGATGGCCGACGCCGGGGCTCCAGCAAGTAGTGAGTTGCAGTAGTCCAGGCGGGAGATGACCAGAGCCTGGATGAGCACCTGCGCCGTCTCCTCAGTGAGGAAGGGGCGAATCCTCCTGATGTTGTAGAGGAGGAATCTGCAGGAGCGTGTGACCGATGCAATGTTTGCTGAGAACGACAGTTGGTCGTCGAGGGTCACACCCAGATTCCTCACAGTCCGAGTTGGCGTCACCACGGCATCATCAATGGTGATGGACAGGTCTCGGTGCGGGCAACCCTTCCCCGGGAGGAAGAGTAGCTCGGTTTTGTCCAGGTTCAGCTTCAGGTGGACTGTGTACTCTACCTGTTCAGGTACTGTGTACTCTACCTGTTCAGGTACTCTGTTCTCTACCTGTTCAGGTACTCTGTACTCTACCTGTTCAGGTACTCTGTTCTCTACCTGTTCAGGTACTCTGTTCTCTACCTGTTCAGGTACTCTGTACTCTACCTGTTCAGGTACTCTGTTCTCTACCTGTTCAGGTACTGTGTACTCTACCTGTTCAGGTACTGTGTACTCTACCTGCTCGGGTACTTGACAGCAGCGTACTCTTGAACTGATATGATTCTCTTAGTTTCTAAAATGCATCAACAGCAGTACATTGATTAACTTCTGTTTGTTTTACTGTAGTAATACACAGAGTATGTAGAAGTAACTCATACAAACACACTTCTAAACATCAACACAACATACTTTCCTTTTTATTTTAATTTCCTCTGAGTATTCTTGTTTCTTGTGTGTAATGTGAGTAAACTTCTTCTTCTTCTTAGATACCATCTTAGCCATCGGCCGTCAGCTAAAGGACATGATATCTGCTTTTCCTGAAAAACAGCAGGTCAGTGAACGCAGCAGCAGTCTGTCTCTGTGATTGTCATGTGACCGTAGAATCGCTATCTTTAACGTAAAGGTGTGTGTGTGTGTTTTAGGCTCATCCTCCTCTGGCGTCCTCCACACCTGTCCAGAGGGTGGAGCCTACAGTGGTCTCCTGTGCAAAGCGTCCGGCCCCCTCAGCGGTCGGCCCCCTTCCTCTAACCCCCTCCTCCGTCACGCCTCCTCCTCCTCAGCCTCCCGTCACCACGGTGAAGTCCAGACCACAACCTAAAATCCTCCTGAGCAGCAGGAACGAGCCCATCGGGCTCAACGTGGCCGACTTCCTGCCTGTGAGTGTTTACATGAGGTCGTTGTTATTGACGAGTTATTGTTCATGTGACTCTGAGACGATCAATACGATCACATGAATCAATACTTTATTCATTCAGATTCTAACGTCTCATATCCATCTGAAAGGTTCAATGACATCAGAAACACATCCTTCTGTTTCACACACATCTGGACAGCTGTTTGTTAAAGGGGAAACTAAATGTAGTCCCGTGAAGTGTGTACCACATGTACCATGATGCATTGTGCACGAGCTCCCTGAGTCCTTCTGGTTACATCAACACCGACACGTTTCCTTTAACAGAGAGAGTTCAACAAACAAACACAATAAAACATCTGTTCAGTTAAAACATCTGTTCAGATAAAACATCTGTTCAGTTAAACATCTGTTCAGTTAAAACATCTGTTCAGTTAAAACATCTGTTCAGTTAAACATCTGTTCAGTTAAAACATCTGTTCAGTTAAAACATCTGTTCAGTTAAAAATCTGTTCAGTTAAACATCTGTTCAGATAAACATCTGTTCAGTTAAACATCTGTTCAGATAAAACATCTGTTCAGTTAAACATCTGTTCAGATAAAACATCTGTTCAGTTAAACATCTGTTCAGATAAAACATCTGTTCAGTTAAAACACCTGTTCAGTTAAATATCTGTTCAGAAAGGTTTAAAACATGTGTTCAGTTAAACATCTGTTCAGATAAAACATCTGTTCAGTTAAAACACCTGTAATTGCATATTGTTCAGAAAGGTTTAAAAGGTGTGTGTGTGTGTGTGTGTGTTTATGTGTGTGTGTGTGTATTTATATATATATGTGTGTGTGTGTGTGTGTGTGTGTGTGTTTATATATATATATATGTGTGTGTGTGTGTGTGTGTGTATTTATATATATATATATGTGTGTGTGTGTGTGTGTATTTATATATATATATGTGTGTGTGTGTGTGTGTGTGTGTGTTTATATATATATATATGTGTGTGTGTGTGTGTGTGTGTATTTATATATATATATGTGTGTGTGTGTGTGTGTGTATTTATATATATATATGTGTGTGTGTGTGTGTGTATTTATATATATATGTGTGTGTGTGTGTGTATTTATATATATATGTGTGTGTGTATTTATATATATATGTGTGTGTGTGTGTGTATTTATATATATATATATATGTGTGTGTGTGTGTGTATTTATATATATATATGTGTGTGTGTGTGTGTGTATTTATATATATATATGTGTGTGTGTGTGTATTTATATATATATATGTGTGTGTGTGTGTGTGTGTATTTATATATATATGTGTGTGTGTGTGTGTGTATTTATATATATATATATGTGTGTGTGTGTGTGTGTATGTGTGTGTATTTATAT
>NW_026551041.1:0-1267 GCF_027596085.1 Anoplopoma fimbria | reverse complement strand
ACACTATTATACTACAAAGACTCAGTACACACTATTATACTACAAAGACTAGCACACTATTATACTACAAAGACTAGTACACTATTATACTAGTCAGTGAGACACACTATTATACTACAAAGACTCAGTACACACTATTATACTACAAAGACTCAGTACACACTATTATACTACAAAGACTCAGTCACAGTGAGTACACACTATTATACTACAAAAAGACTCAGTCACAGTGAGTACACACTATTATACTACAAAGACTCAGTACACACTATTATACTACAAAGACTCAGTACACACTATTATACCACAAAGACTCAGTCACAGTGAGTACACACTATTATACTACAAAGACTCAGTACACACTATTATACCACAAAGACTCAGTACACACTATTATACCACAAAGACCAGTACACACTATTATACTACAAGTATTATGTACTATACTACATACATGTACTACTGTTTATGTGTTTCCAGTGGATGTGGTGCCCCTTCGGACACATCACGGCAGCCCTCCAATCAGTGGGCGGAGCTAAGCTGCAGCAGGAAGTTGTGTTGAACAGACAGGAAGTGACCCGGAGGCTAAACAGGATGTTCCACAGCGTGTCCCAGGAAGTGCCGGGTCATGTGACCGGAGAGGCTCCAGAGGAGATCTGTAGTCTGATGTTCAGGCTCAACGACCGGTCAGACTGGATATTATCATTAATATTCTTATTATTAATAATAATATTTTTATGATTAGTAATACTCTTATTATTATTGGTATATATTATTATTATTGGTATTATTGTTATTCTTATCACAGATACACATTGTCCAGTCTCAGTCTGATGTTCAGGCTCAACGACCGGTCAGACTGGATATTATTATTATTATTATTATTAATGGTATTATTATATCTATATGCTGTCTCATCTGTGTTTATCTCAATATCTGTATGTAAATATTTATATAAATATATATATATACATATATTTATTGTATCTCTTCCAGAAATCAGTCTGGTTTTATTTCTACTGCTTCTCTTCAAACTTCTCTCATCGCTTTGTCAGCAGAAACTCTGCTGGTTAAATACAGAGGTGAGGACCTGTCTGTCTGCCTGTCTGCCTGTCTGTCTGTCTGTCTGTCTGTCTGTCTGTCTGTCTGTCTGTCTGTCTGTCTGTCTGTCTGTGTGTCTGTCTGTCTGTCTGTCTGTGTGTCTGTCTGTCTGTCTGTCTGTGTGTCTGTCTGTCTGTCTGTCTGTCTGTCTGTCTGTCTGTCTGTC
>NW_026551040.1:0-2183 GCF_027596085.1 Anoplopoma fimbria | reverse complement strand
CTAACCCTAACCCTAACCCTCTACCGAAAAAACACTTAGGCAAATTTTCGGAAAAAATTAACATGGGGAGTCTATGGCAGCTATATCACAGGAAGGACCTAGAGACTCGGGGGTAGTACCATTGGAAAGGCCGTGCCCTACTTACTATAGATGTACGTTAGAAAAAAGTTTGTAGGATCTTCAGAAAAAATGTTATTCAAAAAGCGTCTTCGATATTTTCATTTTTGCACCATTCTACCCCCTTACAGAGAATCCCCACTACAGACTGAAGAAGTCGTACCATTCGTCAGGCTTGGCCTAATTAGTGTGAGCGGAGACCGTTTCAAGCTCTACCACATTCGGAAGAGGGTGTGTTTCAAAGGATCAAAAAGTCTGGTTTTCATCCCTTATCCTAACCTAACCTAACCTAACCTAACTAACCCCTAATAACTATTTCTTTTCTTCTTCTTCTTCTTCTAACCTAACCTAACCCTAACCCTAACCTAACCTAACCCTAACCTTCCTAACCTAACTACCTACCCTAACCTTCCATTCACCTTATTCCAAATAAAACTTTGACAAATTGTATCGTATGAACTCTTATTTATTGATCATGACATAAATATTTATGGAATGTACATCACAAAGGTCTAAATTAAGGTTAAACTTTAATATCAAAGGAAGTGACATCATATTTGTTCATCTATAGAACTATAGGAATATGGAGACCTGAAATACATCAACAACATAGATTGCATATTGCATTTGTTAATAGCTTACCTGTGGTTAGGGTTAGGGACGCCAATCTCCCTAACCCCTAACCCCTTAACCCTAACCCTCACCGAAAAACACTTAGGCAAATTTTGGGAAAAATTAACATGGGGAGTCTATGGCGCAGCTATATCAGGAAGGACCTAGAGACTCGGGGTAGTACCATTGGAAAGGCTGCCCACTTACTATAGATGTGAATGCGTAGGAAAAGTTTGTAGGATCTTCAGAAAAATGTTATTCAAAGGCGTCTTGATCCTTTCATTTTTTGCTCCGTTTCACCCCCTTCCCGAAGTCCTACAGACTCGGGGTCGGTACCATTCGATCGGGCTTTCCACAATTAGTGGGGCGTGAGACTGTTTCCAAGGCTCTACCACATTCGGAAGAGGGTGTATTTTCAAAAAGGATCAAGAATCTGTGGTTTTCATCCCTTATCCTAACCCTAACCCTAACCCCTAACCCTAACCCTAACCCTAACCCTAACCCTAACACCTAACCCTAACCCTAACCTAACCCTAACCCTTAACTCCTAATCCTAACCCTAACCCTAACCCTAACCCTAACCCTAACCCCTAACCTAACCCTAACCCTAACCCTAACCCTAACCCTAACCCTACCTAACCTTCCATTCACCTTATTCCAAATAAAACTTTGACAAATTGTAATCGTATGAACTCTTATTTATTGATCATGACATAAATATTTATGGAATGTACATCACAAAAAGGTCTAAATTAAGGTTAAACTTTAATATCAAAGGAAGTGACATCATATTTGTTCATCTATAGAACTATAGGAATATGGAGACCTGAAATACATCAACAACATAGATTGCATATTGCATTTGTTAATAGCTTACCTGTGGTTAGGGTTAGGGGACGCTAACCCTAACCCTAACCCTAACCCTAACCCTCTACCGAAAAAACACTTAGGCAAATTTTCGGAAAAAATTAACATGGGGAGTCTATGGCAGCTATATCACAGGAAGGACCTAGAGACTCGGGGGTAGTACCATTGGAAAGGCCGTGCCCTACTTACTATAGATGTACGTTAGAAAAAAGTTTGTAGGATCTTCAGAAAAAATGTTATTCAAAAAGGCGTCTTGATCCTTTTTCATTTTTTGCCCGTTTCACCCCTTCCCGAAGTCCTACAGACTCGGGGTCGGTACCATTCGATCGGGCTTGGCCTAATTAGTGGGGGCGGAGACCGTTTCCAAGGCTCTACCACATTCGGAAGAGGGTGTATTTTCAAAAAGGATCAAGAATCTGTGGTTTTCATCCCTTATCCTAACCTAACCCTAACCCTAACCCTAACCTAACCCTAACCTAACCTAACCCTAACCCTAACCTAACCCTAACCCAACCTAACCCTAACCTAACCCTAACCTAACCCCTAACCTTCTCTACCCTAACCCTAACCCTAACCTAACCCTAACC
>NW_026551039.1:2500-3707 GCF_027596085.1 Anoplopoma fimbria | reverse complement strand
AAGAATCTGTGGTTTTCATCCCTTATCCTATCCTAACCTAACCCTAACCCTAGCGAGTCAATGGCAGCTACATCAAAGGAAGGACTCTAGAGACTCGTGGATGGTACCAATCGATCCGCGGTGGAGTCATTAGTGGGAGTAGAGACCACTTACAAGACGGTAGGACCTTCATGAAAAAGTTATTCACGAAAAACCAATATTTTCTTGGGTTTCGAACCATTCCCAAGGTCCTAGAGAGTCGGGGTTGGTACCATTCGATCGGACTTGGCCTAATTAGTGGAGGCGGAGACCGCTTCCAAGTCTCTACCACCATTCAGAAAAAGATGTATTATTCAAGAATATGTAATCCTCTCATATGTAATCTGTGGTTTTCATCCCTATATCCTAACCCTAACCCTAACCCTAACCCTAACCCTAACCCTAACCCTAACCCACTAACCCTAACCCTAACCCTAACCTGACAAATAACTACTTACCTGGCAAATTTTCGAAAAAATTAACATGGGGAGTCTATGGCAGCTATATCACAGGAAGGACCTAGAGACTCGGGGGTAGTACCATTGGAAAGGCCGTGCCCTACTTACTATAGATGTACGTTAGAAAAAAGTTTGTAGGATCTTCAGAAAAAATGTTATTCAAAAAGGCGTCTTGATCCTTTTTCATTTTTTGCCCGTTTCACCCCCTTCCCGAAGTCCTACAGACTCGGGGTCGGTACCATTCGATCGGGCTTGGCCTAATTAGTGGGGGCGGAGACCGTTTCCAAGGCTCTACCACATTCGGAAGAGGGTGTATTTTCAAAAAGGATCAAGAATCTGTGGTTTTCATCCCTTATCCTAACCCTAACCCTAACCCTAACCCTAACCCTAACCCTAACCCTAACCCTAACCCTAACCCTAACCCTAACCCTAAGGACTCTAACCCTAATCTGTAGTCTTCATCCCTAACTTAATCCTAACCCTAACCCTAACTCCTAACCCTAACCCTAACCCTAACCCTCTCATTGAATCGTGGCCTTCAACCCTAATCCCTAACCCTAACCCTAACCCTAACCCTAATCCTCTCATGTTAATCGTGGTTTTCATCCCTATTCCTAACCCTAACCCTAACCCTAACCCTAACCCTAACCCTAACCCTAACCCTAACCCTAACCCTAACCCTAACCCTAACCCTAACCCACCCTAACCTTCCATTCACCTTATTCCAAATA
>NW_026551038.1:0-5393 GCF_027596085.1 Anoplopoma fimbria | reverse complement strand
TTTCTTGAGTTAGTGTCACTTTTCATAATTTGTCATAATCAACAGAAAATAATTATACACTTCTCAACAGCAGCCTGCACCGTGAATGCAACTTGGCAGGTCAGGGACGGCAACTTGTTGTGGGAGTACTTGGTAGTGACAAGCTGAAGTTAGGGACTGTCTCAAAATGGCCAGATTTTCTCAATTGTTTTTTATATGTAAATATATCTATGATTATATATTATAGGGACAAACTGCCTTTACATTTCCCGAGGCATCCTCACAACTATGAACACAACCTCCAGCTTTAAAAGCAAATCATACAAAAAAGCCAAATGTGTTTATATTTTCCAACTAAACCACTTGTTTCTTTTTTGTGACAATTTATTTTAACTTAGACAATTAAGAGTCACACAGCTTTTTTGCATTTATTTCTATTATTTGCATTTATTTCTATTATTAATTAATTCAAGCCATTTTCTTTGGAAAAAAAAAAAATACCGTGTAGAATAATCATACTTGAGCGAGAGAGGAGTGGGACAAAATACCAAACAGCGTCTTCCTCACTTCATTTCGCTCGCTAAGCTTTATTGACATGCATGGATTGTGCCCCAGGTCTGCTCTGGCCGGGTGAGTGACTGCCAGAGCAGAGAGGAGGATTTGGCCTTGGCAAGCCAGGGCACGCTGCCTCCAAGTGTCTCCGAGGTTCATCAACCCCCCCTCCCCTCTCAATTAAGAGTGCTTCCCCTCGTTAGGGCCATCTGCACTGAGATAATTAAAGAGAGACGCACTCTAATGCAAGAGTGCCCTCTTGAATCGCTCCATTGATCATTGATGTCCTGCATATTTCCACAGGAAAAAAAAGTCTCCCTCCATGTCAATAGCCAACTGTATGCTTAATGTGTAATAGCTTGATGTTGATTAGGAAACTATTGGCCTTTTTAATGGACTGCTGCTGGAGGGAATAGTTTGGACCAGCAGAGTGACAATCTACAGCCCTGAGAGGCTGTGTTTTAGGGTGAAAGTGTGGAGGTTGTGTGCTTTGTATGTGTAGTTGACCGGTGCATTAGTCTCACAGTAGACAGGCTTTGCCTGTGTGAGGCCCCTGGAAAACCGTGTTCAACCCCCCTCACCATTGATCTGCAGCTGGACTGTGACGCTCACAATCGATGTCTTACTCTCAGCCACATCAAACTGCCATAAGGTTGTGGAGGAAGGGCAGTCAATAACTCACAAAGCTCCTCCAACGGCTAAACAAAGTTTGTTTGTACCGGGGGACTTTTCTTCTTAATCACTAGCACTTTACGAGGTGTACTGCCATCATTAACTGAATTAACGGTGGGAGACAGAGTAAAAGGGCCGGTGCGGCGGGGTCAGACGGGGAAGAAGGAGAAGTAAGGATGCGGCAGACTGAACATCACCGTCTACCTGTGCCAATATGACAGGCTTCTTATGAGTCCAAATTAGAGCTCATGGCGGGAGACACAGATGGTGGAGTGTCCTCACTTTGGTCGGAGTGTGTGTGTGTTGGTATGTGCAAGTCATACACAGACTAATTTCTGCTGTGATGAGGTGGGGACAGGGCAGATGGGATATAGGTAAAGGAAATGGGATGAATCCATTCTCTGAAACACTGAGCGGCACAGGTGAGAGATGTGGATTAGGTGAGGAGGAACGGAAGGGGGTGGGGAGAGAGCTGAGGTCAACACATTGGGAGTCAACACATTGGGAGTCTCCACGGAGACGGTTGAGTTACAGGTCTGCGACGGCCTGTTACAGCAGCGAGGACTGTTCAGGGCTTACTCTCCAGGGAGGATTTGAAGAGACACTGTGAGGCTGTGGAGATTCTCCACGAGTCAGCATGACTGTGGAGAACAATCTGGAGATGTGGTAGGAAATATCTTGTGGTGTTGTTTTGTCTACTGATGTAAACTCTCTCAGTTTGGATCAGTGCTCAGAACCACTGGGAAGAGTTAAAGTGTGTGTTTGTTCATGTGTCTGTGTTGAGCAAGCAGCTGGTGCATACGTTTTTTTTTTTTTCTGCATTAAAGTTGCTGAAGGGAAAAGAAAGAATCAGAACATGCTGAAAGTATCCACATGTGGAACAGTTCATTAATGGTGCCCAGAGTCTACGGGCTGAATAATATCCCTCTCCTACGACTTACTCTTTGACTTTCAATAACTGTGTGAAGGCTAATGATTTTCTCCCACCATTGACATTGTGATACTTTCTTTGGAAAAGAAAGAGACACCATTAATTTGCATTGTAATGTTCCTTGTTATACACACACGCACACACACACACACACACACACAACAAAATCCAGCACCACTCCAAAGGGGACCTTTTTATAGATCATGGGGCTGGCTCAAAGCAGCATACGAAGCCGTTCATTTTTCCTGGCGGGGCCCAGGTGACAGACTAAAGGTGTGCTGAGGGGCGCCAGGGAACTTAGGCTGTGGAAACTAATTACCCTCAATGGTAATTATGAGGGCAGAGCTCAGGTCTGACCTTGGAGAGGTGATTTAGTGGCACAGAGGGGGTGGGGGGGGGGTACTTAATATGTTGCTCCAGACAATAAGGGGACTGGGATACCGAGGTGGTGTTATTGGTGATGTGTACCGGAATGGGGAGGAACATATTATGTTGTATGTTTTGAATCTGTAGTGATGTCATGCTGTGAAGGATATTACAGTAGATTAGAGTATTAGATTAATGAAGAAGATGATCCATATAGGACTTTAATTTTTTACTGCAGCAGAAACTGTCCCAATTCATAATTTACCCTGTATTCAGTCAAATATTTGCTGTCTATCCACAGTAACCCAGAACTCCCTACATGAAACCTGTATTTGAATGCTTGATGGCCAAGTTCAACTTTGATTAAACAAAAATAGTCTGTGTAGTGTTAGGAATAAAAAGAAAGGACAACTTAAATATTAAATTTGATCTGAAGATGACTTTAGATGGAAAAGTCAGTGGATCACTGATTTGATTACAATTTATCCTGAGGGGATCATATCTGTACTAAATGTCCTTTCAATAGTTGTTGAGACATTTCATTCAAAATCATAAATGTGGACCTCATGATGGTGCCAGAGGAAAAGTAAGTGGTTCCCCAAAATCAATAGGGTTCATCCTCTTGGGACCATAAATGTGTTGACAAAAGTGTTGTGCCAATCAGACAAGTTGAAATTGTAGCAACCAACAGCAACATTGCATCACTGTCCACCTGTCAGTTAATTCATGTTTCCAACAGTAAACGCCCAAATTACCCATAATCCAATCACAATCCTGAATCAAAGCGAGCAGTTGAAACCAATCTTGAGGAAATCTATTAGTCTCAGAGCTGCCAATGTGTTGATCAGTGAAGGAGGTAAACGCCTAAACCTAATAAGCCTCATCTATGGAGTAGTGTCAGAAGGAAGAATAATCCAGTAGATATGTATATTCCCTTGCCAGAGTTTCTCCAGGAGTTCAGGTGGACTATGCGAACCTGACTGACTCCTGCCTGGACTAACTGACTGATCGATAAACCACAGGTTAAGTCAAAACTTTGAATAGCTGGTGGTTCTAGAGAAGTAAAAAAAAACAGGGGATCACCAAAGTCAGTGGGATTCATCATCTGGGGTAATCCAATGTCACAGAAAATTCCACAGTCTGCCCATAATATGATATTTCAGTGTTGACAGGAGTGGTGGAGCGACTAATAGGCCCGTGGGGCAGACAGAAAATGTTGCCACCCATTGAGCGACAGCACTGACATGGTTAAAATCCCCAAAACGAAGCGAGCGTCCTCCTTTGGAGAAGACAAGCGACGGGCAAAAACCTTATAATGATTATTGGATGGGTGAAACCATCTTCGTCCATTTTGGCCTCCACGGGTCACTTTCATGTGACTTCACAGACAGCTGTCATCTCATTGGTTGTACTTTGAAAGAGCAATGGCCAACAAGGTCAAAGTTCAAGCTGAATGAACTTTGAGTAAATTGGAAAAATCTGAGAGGCATTTAACGCCCGAGATCTCAACTGGAGCAGAGGAAAGCTATGGCCATCCAAAGATTCTGCCTCTGATGTGTTGAGAAATTTTAGTGACCACGTTTAATAGAACCCTGAAACAAGCTGCGACTCTGTTATTCATATGACTTAACTGATAGATTAACTGGCTAAACAGTGTACTGACATTACTAATTTAACATGTATAGAGACAACACGTAACCAGATATAATTATTTCACACATATTTTACAGTTACTCAGTATTTTGAGGTCGATGCACTCATTCATCATTATGTCCCCGTTATCAGGAAACAAATACTCTAGAGCTTTAATCTTTTTTAAAGTAAAATATGAAACCTTTAGCTGGTCCAATAATAATACAACGTGATTTACTAACTGAGTGTTTGCTGCTGTGACCCAGTGTCTCCATGTACATCTGTTTCCTCTAAGTCTTATCTTAAATCTCAAAGAAAACATGTAAAAAATGTATCAGCAATGCAACGTATCCATAAGAATGCACTCAGCTGACATTTTTAAACCTGATAAACAAATAACAAGGAATGTGTAACAAATGAGGATAATTTGTCCTAAGAAAAACATGACATAAGCTAAAGCAGATATACATTACCTAATGAGCAAATGTATTCACATCAGCAAGTCTGCAGGAGAAGCCTACACGTATAGCTTTACGTTCTATTTCTTGGTAGATACATTGAGTTAGATTCTCTAAAATTGATTCAAAATAATAACCGAGCTCATTATTCTGTACATGCCAGTACTCTTTGAGTGCCTATTTGGGCATAAGAGTTCACAGACAGAGACAAGCTAGCTACTGGGTAGATGAAGGTCAACCCCCAACCTAAACATTCTCTGTTTGGTCCATTGTTCCAATGAGCGCAACACTACCCTTAATCTCACTGTAAAGAGAGGAATGTCTGTCTGGCTGTCCATCAGTCTGTTTGTCTGTCTGTCTGTGTGTTCTTTGTATATCTCAAGAACTGCTGTAAAACCTCAACCAAAACTAAAAAAATCTTAGCACAAAAGCCCAAAATGTATCTTTAATTAACATCTGATTCATAAAATGTGCATTTCCTGCCGTTGGTGACCTTATGAATACACTCTCCAGTGTTCCACAAAGTACTCTAAGTCACGTACTGAGTTTAGCAATACTGATCACAGCAGCTGACCCTGAACAGTGTTCCACCATGAAGAGTCATCACTGTGTAGCATGTGATGACAAACCACATGCACTGTGGAACTTCCCCAATGGCCCTATGAGTAACCCTCTGATAAACATTCACTCACAAGCATGAATACCATGACACCCACATGGAGACACACACAGATGTACTGTGGGTACAGATATTGCAATGAGGCTTGAGAAAAGATACGATAAAACTGCTGCTCCCACTGAAG
>NW_026551037.1:2500-12500 GCF_027596085.1 Anoplopoma fimbria | reverse complement strand
GAAGTCGACTCAGAAGATGAAAGAAAGTGAACTTCAGGAACTGTCTGAGAAATACGACTCTGTGTACCTTCATCCTGTAAGAACACATATACACATATACACATATACATATATACATATATACATATATATATACACATATACACATATATACACATATACATACAGCGGGTAAAATAAGTATTTAACACGTCACCATTTTTCTCAGTAAATATATTTCTAAAGGTGCTGTTGACATGAAATGTTCACCAGATGTCGGTAACTGTTATGACGAGACTGGTGGACCTGAATGCAGCACAGAGACGGGGAGGCAGAGAGTAGGGTGAGGGGGTTTATTGTTCTTAGCAGGATCATCTGAGGGGATCAGGTGGGGCGGAGCCAGGGAGCCAGGACCCGGAGCTGGAGACGGACGAGGGAACAGGACCCGGAGCTGGAGACGGCAGGGAACAGGACCGGGAGCTGGAGGGGGCAGGGAACAGGACCGGAGCTGGAGACGAGCAGGGAACAGGACCGGGCTGGAGACGGGCAGGAACAGGACCGGAGCTGGAGACGGGCAGGGAACAGGACCGGAGCTGGAGACGGGCAGGGAACAGGACCGGAGCTGGAGACGGGCAGGGGAACAGGACCGGAGCTGGAGACGAGCAGGGAACAGGGCTGGAGACAAAGACAGGTTCAGGCAGGGGGAAGCTGAGGGAACAGGAGAACAGGAATTAAGAATCAGGGTAACCGATAATATACCAAATAGACTGGCGAGCTAAGAGCGACACTAACTGGTTAACAGAGTCACCATCTGACGGTGTGGAGGAGTCCGGACTGGGCTTTAAGGGCAGGCTGAATGAGATGGAGGACAGCTGGTGGCCTGGCTCCTGTACACCTGTCTCCACTCCTGTAATCAAACAAACACCAACACACACAGGGAAAGGGGGAGTGGCTGCAGGCTAAGCAGAGGTAGAGGTAGAGGTAGAGGTAAGAGAGGTAGAGGTAGAGGCCATGACAGGTAACAACCCAAGTAATCATACATACAAAGAAAACCAAACAAATAAGTTCAGAAATGAAGTTATGTGTAATAAAATGGAATGCTCAAGGCATTCTACCAGTCTGTGGTAACCAGTGCCCTCTTCTTCTACCAGTCTGTGGTAACCAGTTTCCTCTTCTTCTACCAGTCTGGGTGTGGTAACCAGTGCCCTCTTCTTCTTCTACCAGTCTGTGGTAACCAGTGCCCTCTTCTTCTTCTACCAGTCTGTGGTAACCAGCTCCCTCTTCTTCTTCTACCAGTCTGTGGTAGCCAGTGCCCTCTTCTTCTTCTTCTACCAGTCTGTGGTAACCAGCTCCCCTCTTCTTCTTCTACCAGTCTGTGGTAACCAGCTCCTCTTCTTCTTCTACCAGTCTGTGGTAACCAGTGCCCTCTTCTTCTTCTACCAGTCTGTGGTAGCCAGTGCCCTCTTCTTCTTCTACCAGTCTGTGGTAACCAGCTCCCTCTTCTTCTACCAGTCTGTGGTAACCAGCTCCCTCTTCTTCTTCTACCAGTCTGTGGTAACCAGTGCCCTCTTCTTCTTCTACCAGTCTGTGGTAGCCAGTGCCCTCTTCTTCTTCTACCAGTCTGTGGTAACCAGCTCCCTCTTCTTCTACCAGTCTGTGGTAACCAGCTCCTCTTCTTCTACCAGTCTGTGGTAACCAGTGCCCTCTTCTTCTACCAGTCTGTGGTAGCCAGTGCCCTCTTCTTCTTCTACCAGTCTGTGGTAACCAGCGCCCTCTTCTTCTACCAGTCTGTGGTAGCCAGCGCCCTCTTCTTCTTCTTCTACCAGTCTGTGGTAACCAGCTGCCTCTTCTTCTTCTACCAGTCTGTGGTAACCAGTGCCCTCTTCTTCTTCTTCTACCAGTCTGTGGTAACCAGCTCCCTCTTCTTCTTCTACCAGTCTGTGGTAACCAGCTCCCTCTTCTTCTTCTACCAGTCTGTGGTAACCAGTGCCCTTCTTCTTCTACCAGTCTGTGGTAGCCAGTGCCCTCTTCTTCTTCTACCAGTCTGTGGTAACCAGCTCCCTCTTCTTCTACCAGTCTGTGGTAACCAGCCCCTCTTCTTCTACCAGTCTGTGGTAACCAGTGCCCTCTTCTTCTACCAGTCTGTGGTAGCCAGTGCCCTCTTCTTCTTCTACCAGTCTGTGGTAACCAGCCCCTCTTCTTCTACCAGTCTGCCCTCTTCTTCTACCAGTCTGTGGTGCCAGCGCCCTCTTCTTTGCTGTGGTGTGCTGGGGTGGTGGCATCAGGACTGGAGATGCCAACAAGCTCAACAAGCTGGTGAGGAGAGCCAGCTCTGTGGTGGTCTGGAGCTGGACAGTCTGGAGTCAGTGGGTGAGAGGAGGATGAAGGTCACACTCGGAGCCATCCTGGACAATCCCTCTCACCCTCTCCATGAGGAGCTGTGGCAGCTGGGCAGCTCTTTCAGCCATCGGCTGATTCTACCAAAGAGCAGGACGGAGCTTCAGACGCTCATTTGTGCCCACTGCCATCAGACTGTACAACAACAGCGGAGACCACAGTCTGTCATCATGCTGATATATATATATATATATATATATATATATATATATATATATATATCTATATATATAGATATATATATATATATATATATATATATATATATAGATCTATATATATCTATATATATATATATATATATAGATCTATAGACCACAGTCTGTCACCATGCTGATATATATATATATATATATATAGATATATATATATAGATATATATATATCTATATATATATATATATATAGATATATAGATCTATAGACCACAGTCTGTCAACATGCTGACCAGCCCCCCATGTGGATATACTGTACATTCTTATCTTTATTCTATTTTATTTTTATTGTATAATATGTTGTATTTATTATCCCTTTCTGTAATTGAGCTGCTGCTACACCCGAATTTCCCCATGGGGATCAATAAAGGAATATAATAATAATATATATATATGTATATATACATGTAGTCTTTTCATCAGCACCGCTGCAGTGATATATATACATATATATATGTGTATATATATATATATATATATATATATATATATATATATATATATATATATATATATATATATATATATATATACATATATATATATATATATATATGTGTGTGTATGTGATAGATTGATTTTATTAGAAAATGTTAAAAAGGTTAACAGGGTAAATTTAGTAGTTAATCTATGATCGGTTAGTCATGCCTGCAGGCTGCAGCGGCCTGAAGGTGGCGCTCTCGTCCTCACTGAAGCTGCCACAGAGGACGTGTCCGAGCACCTTTATTGATTTCTCCCCTTTTCAGGGTGTAACTCAGGGGGGGCAGTTATGTGTCCCAGGGGCCAAATGAGCAACTGAAGATGTGTTGGAGGGCCGGGCCAACATGCCGAACTCAATGATGCATAATATACATTTTATTTCTATATAAAAAGCAGTAAACATTGTTGTGACCGCTGGTAAGAGTGTATGTTATTATTTGGCAATTAAAAGGTGAGGTTAGCTTTCAAAAATATCATTTATTCAAATAGAATTTCCAAAATGATAAACAAAATGATAAACAAAATGTGAAACATTTGACTCATTTTCAGTCACATTAATAACAAAGGGCATTTTGAGTTTCATATACTATTGAAACAAGGACTCTTAGCTTTCTAAAGACATCACATCATCTGTGTAGCCAAAACAAACAAGACATGTCTCTGAACTGTGTCACTGTAAAGAACAGTGTCCCAGTGTTGTAGCCTTTGTGACTTTACATGATATTAAACATTTAATGTGTTCAGGACTGTGCAAACAAAAGAAGAAAAGGATCAAGTGTCTCATTCCACTTGTTCTATAGCTGTGCTGGTAAACCTGTTGATGTCCTCATCAGTCACTGTTTGTGTTTCTATGTGTCTCTCTGATGTTTCACACTGTCCTCTTTAAACACATACACACACACACACACACACACACACACACACACACACACACACAGGTTCACCTTGACTTCATAAAAAGTAAACATTAGTAATTAGTAGTAAACATTAATAGTCCATATTTGTTTGAAAGTTCTGCTTTCAGCTTCCTCTTCCTCTCATGAGCCCACATGTTCGCATGTTTCAGGGTGACAGCTGTCAATCACACGCATTTCACGTGCACAGTTGACGTGCACAATCGCGTGCACTGTGAGAATAAATGGGCTTCAAAATAAAAGCACTGCGGTTTTAGTCCACTCATAAGATAATTATAAAACATGTTTTATTTTCTAATTATCATGTAATCTTTAGCGGGCCGGTCAGAACCATCCCGCGGGACGAACAATGAGGTCTGATGTAACGTGTGTATATATACATATACGTATATATATACATATATATATATATGTATATATGTATATATATATATATATATGTATATATATGTATATATACAGTGGTGTAGTCTACGTGATACGCAGGTATACGTCGTATGCCCACTAGGAACGCACCAGGATTTGCATATACCCACTTAAAAATGTGCACGGATACGTATCGTCTTGTGTGACAGATCTTTCATTTCTGTGTTTATTTTTTCAGTAAATACCGGTTGGGTATAGCTGCAATAAAATACTTTAAGCAGGGGATCTCCTAGTTCATAACATACTTTAAGCCCTACATTCACCATTCATAACATACTTTAAGCAGGGGAAGTTATCTCCTACATTCACCATTCATAACATACTTTAAGCAGGGAAGTTATCTCCTACATTCACCATTCATAACATACTTTAAGCAGGGGAAGTTATCTCCTACATTCACCATTCATAACATACTTTAAGCAGGGAAGTTATCTCCTACATTCACCATTCATAACATACTTTAAGCAGGGAAGTTATCTCCTACATTCACCATTCATAACATACTTTAAGCAGGGGAAGTTATCTCCTACATTCACCATTCATAACATACTTTAAGCAGGGGAAGTTATCTCCTACATTCACCATTCATAACATACTTTAAGCAGGGGAAGTTATCTCCTACATTCACCATTCATAACATACTTTAAGCAGGGGAAGTTATCTCCTACATTCACCATTCATAACATACTTTAAGCAGGGGAAGTTATCTCCTACATTCACCATTCATAACATACTTTAAGCGGGGAAGTTATCTCCTACATTCACCATTCATAACATACTTTAAGCAGGGGAAGTTATCTCCTACATTCACCATTCATAACATACTTTAAGCAGGGAAGTTATCTCCTACATTCACCATTCATAACATACTTTAAGCGGGAAGTTATCTCCTACATTCACCATTCATAACATACTTTAAGCAGGGAAGTTATCTCCTACATTCACCATTCATAACATACTTTAAGCAGGGGAAGTTATCTCCTACATTCACCATTCATAACATACTTTAAGCAGGGGAAGTTATCTCCTACATTCACCATTCATAACATACTTTAAGCAGGGGAAGTTATCTCCTACATTCACCATTCATAACATACTTTAAGCACCATTCATAACATACTTTAAGGGGGAAGTTATCTCCTACATTCACCATTCATAACATACTTTAAGCGGGAAGTTATCTCCTACATTCACCATTCATAACATACTTTAAGCAGGGAAGTTATCTCCTACATTCACCATTCATAACATACTTTAAGCAGGAAGTTATCTCCTACATTCACCATTCATAACATACTTTAAGCAGGGAAGTTATCTCCTACATTCACCATTCATAACATACTTTAAGCAGGGGAAGTTATCTCCTACATTCACCATTCATAACATACTTTAAGCAGGGAAGTTATCTCCTACATTCACCATTCATAACATACTTTAAGCAGGGGAAGTTATCTCCTACATTCACCATTCATAACATACTTTAAGCAGGGAAGTTATCTCCTACATTCACCATTCATAACATACTTTAAGCAGGGGAAGTTATCTCCTACATTCACCATTCATAACATACTTTAAGCAGGGGAAGTTATCTCCTACATTCACCATTCATAACATACTTTAAGCAGGGGAAGTTATCTCCTACATTCACCATTCATAACATACTTTAAGCAGGGAAGTTATCTCCTACATTCACCATTCATAACATACTTTAAGCAGGGGAAGTTATCTCCTACATTCACCATTCATAACATACTTTAAGCAGGGAAGTTATCTCCTACATTTCACCATTCATAACATACTTTAAGCAGGGGAAGTTATCTCCTACATTCACCATTCATAACATACTTTAAGCAGGGGAAGTTATCTCCTACATTCACCATTCATAACATACTTTAAGCAGGGGAAGTTATCTCCTACATTCACCATTCATAACATACTTTAAGCAGGGGAAGTTATCTCCTACATTCACCATTCATAACATACTTTAAGCAGGGGAAGTTATCTCCTACATTCACCATTCATAACATACTTTAAGCAGGGGAAGTTATCTCCTACATTCACCATTCATAACATACTTTAAGCAGGGGAAGTTATCTCCTACATTCACCATTCATAACATACTTTAAGCAGGGGAAGTTATCTCCTACATTCACCATTCATAACATACTTTAAGCAGGGAAGTTATCTCCTACATTCACCATTCATAACATACTTTAAGCAGGGGGAAGTTATCTCCTACATTCACCATTCATAACATACTTTAAGCAGGGGAAGTTATCTCCTACATTCACCATTCATAACATACTTTAAGCAGGGGAAGTTATCTCCTACATTCACCATTCATAACATACTTTAAGCAGGGAAGTTATCTCCTACATTCACCATTCATAACATACTTTAAGCAGGGGAAGTTATCTCCTACATTCACCATTCATAACATACTTTAAGCAGGGAAGTTATCTCCTACATTCACCATTCATAACATACTTTAAGCAGGGAAGTTATCTCCTACATTCACCATTCATAACATACTTTAAGCAGGGGAAGTTATCTCCTACATTCACCATTCATAACATACTTTAAGCAGGGGAAGTTATCTCCTACATTCACCATTCATAACATACTTTAAGCAGGGGAAGTTATCTCCTACATTCACCATTCATAACATACTTTAAGCAGGGAAGTTATCTCCTACATTCACCATTCATAACATACTTTAAGCAGGGAAGTTATCTCCTACATTCACCATTCATAACATACTTTAAGCAGGGAAGTTATCTCCTACATTCACCATTCATAACATACTTTAAGCAGGGGAAGTTATCTCCTACATTCACCATTCATAACATACTTTAAGCAGGGGAAGTTATCTCCTACATTCACCATTCATAACATACTTTAAGCAGGGGAAGTTATCTCCTACATTCACCATTCATAACATACTTTAAGCAGGGGAAGTTATCTCCTACATTCACCATTCATAACATACTTTAAGCAGGGAAGTTATCTCCTACATTCACCATTCATAACATACTTTAAGCAGGGAAGTTATTCTCAGTCTCCTACATTCACCATTCATAACATACTTTAAGCAGGGGAAGTTATCTCCTACATTCACCATTCATAACATACTTTAAGCAGGGAAGTTATCTCCTACATTCACCATTCATAACATACTTTAAGCAGGGGAAGTTATCTCCTACATTCACCATTCATAACATACTTTAAGCAGGGGAAGTTATCTCCTACATTCACCATTCATAACATACTTTAAGCAGGGGAAGTTATCTCCTACATTCACCATTCATAACATACTTTAAGCAGGGGAAGTTATCTCCTACATTCACCATTCATAACATACTTTAAGCAGGGAAGTTATCTCCTACATTCACCATTCATAACATACTTTAAGCAGGGGAAGTTATCTCCTACATTCACCATTCATAACATACTTTAAGCAGGGAAGTTATCTCCTACATTCACCATTCATAACATAACTACTTTAAGCAGGGGAAGTTATCTCCTACATTCACCATTCATAACATACTTTAAGCAGGGAAGTTATCTCCTACATTCACCATTCATAACATACTTTAAGCAGGGAAGTTATCTCCTACATTCACCATTCATAACATACTTTAAGCAGGGGAAGTTATCTCCTACATTCACCATTCATAACATACTTTAAGCAGGGGAAGTTATCTCCTACATTCACCATTCATAACATACTTTAAGCAGGGGAAGTTATCTCCTACATTCACCATTCATAACATACTTTAAGCAGGGGAAGTTATCTCCTACATTCACCATTCATAACATACTTTAAGCAGGGGAAGTTATCTCCTACATTCACCATTCATAACATACTTTAAGCAGGGGAAGTTATCTCCTACATTCACCATTCATAACATACTTTAAGCAGGGAAGTTATCTCCTACATTCACCATTCATAACATACTTTAAGCAGGGGAAGTTATCTCCTACATTCACCATTCATAACATACTTTAAGCAGGGAAGTTATCTCCTACATTCACCATTCATAACATACTTTAAGCAGGGGAAGTTATCTCCTACATTCACCATTCATAACATACTTTAAGCAGGGGAAGTTATCTCCTACATTCACCATTCATAACATACTTTAAGCAGGGGAAGTTATCTCCTACATTCACCATTCATAACATACTTTAAGCAGGGGAAGTTATCTCCTACATTCACCATTCATAACATACTTTAAGCAGGGGAAGTTATCTCCTACATTCACCATTCATAACATACTTTAAACAGGGGAAGTTATCTCCTACATTCACCATTCATAACATACTTTAAGCAGGGGAAGTTATCTCCTACATTCACCATTCATAACATACTTTAAGCAGGGGAAGTTATCTCCTACATTCACCATTCATAACATACTTTAAGCAGGGGAAGTTATCTCCTACATTCACCATTCATAACATACTTTAAGCAGGGGAAGTTATCTCCTACATTCACCATTCATAACATACTTTAAGCAGGGGAAGTTATCTCCTACATTCACCATTCATAACATACTTTAAGCAGGGGAAGTTATCTCCTACATTCACCATTCATAACATACTTTAAGCAGGGGAAGTTATCTCCTACATTCACCATTCATAACATTATCTCCTTTCAATTCATAACATACTTTAAGGGGAAGTTATCTCCTACATTCACCATTCATAACATACTTTAAGCAGGGGAAGTTATCTCCTACATTCACCATTCATAACATACTTTAAGCAGGGGAAGTTATCTCCTACATTCACCATTCATAACATACTTTAAGCAGGGGAAGTTATCTCCTACATTCACCATTCATAACATACTTTAAGCAGGGGAAGTTATCTCCTACATTCACCATTCATAACATACTTTAAGCAGGGGAAGTTATCTCCTACATTCACCATTCATAACATACTTTAAGCAGGGGAAGTTATCTCCTACATTCACCATTCATAACATACTTTAAGCAGGGGAAGTTATCTCCTACATTCACCATTCATAACATACTTTAAGCAGGGGAAGTTATCTCCTACATTCACCATTCATAACATACTTTAAGCAGGGGAAGTTATCTCCTACATTCACCATTCATAACATACTTTAAGCAGGGAAGTTATCTCCTACATTCACCATTCATAACATACTTTAAGCAGGGAAGTTATCTCCTACATTCACCATTCATAACATACTTTAAGCAGGGGAAGTTATCTCCTACATTCACCATTCATAACATACTTTAAGCAGGGAAGTTATCTCCTACATTCACCATTCATAACATACTTTAAGCAGGGGAAGTTATCTCCTACATTCACCATTCATAACATACTTTAAGCAGGGAAGTTATCTCCTACATTCACCATTCATAACATACTTTAAGCAGGGGAAGTTATCTCCTACATTCACCATTCATAACATACTTTAAGCAGGGGAAGTTATCTCCTACATTCACCATTCATAACATACTTTAAGCAGGGGAAGTTATCTCCTACATTCACCATTCATAACATACTTTAAGCAGGGGAAGTTATCTCCTACATTCACCATTCATAACATACTTTAAG
>NW_026551036.1:0-3378 GCF_027596085.1 Anoplopoma fimbria | reverse complement strand
ACTTTAAGCAGGAAGTTATCTCCTACATTCACCATTCATAACATACTTTAAGTTAGGAAGTTATCTCCTACATTCACCATTCATAACATACTTTAAGCAGGGGAAGTTATCTCCTACATTCACCATTCATAACATACTTTAAGCAGGGGAAGTTATCTCCTACATTCACCATTCATAACATACTTTAAGCAGGGGAAGTTATCTCCTACATTCACCATTCAACCATTCATAACATTCCCCCTGCGCGCTCGCGCTCTGCCCTGTCTCTGTTACGAAGCGCGAAGCTGCCCCTGCATCTCTGCACGTTAGTGCGGGCCGAGCCCCTCCTCCTCGCGTGTGTGCGTGTGTGTGTGTCCAGTCCTCCCATATTAATGTGTAAACCACATAACAAGTAGTCAACAGAAGACAACAGTAAGAGCTCAGATTAGAGCAATTGAAAGAGTGAAACATTAGTCTCCTGTCATCTTCTTCTCATGCACCAACAGAAAGTGTTTGTATTCCACCACATATCCTTCACGCTCCTGTGTTTATTACTTTGATACAATGAAGGGATTGTTGTGCTCTGTTTTATTTCTGTCATGCACCCTCTGATGGTCGTTTTTGAGGATGTACTGTTTTTCTTTGTTAAACACTGAACAGATGTTATTTCTATAGCTGATATGTTTAATTTATTATTTAAGTACTCTAGGGTGGAAACATAATTCGGAAAGAACATGTTTTATTTTGTAATTATTGCTTCTTATATAGGGTATTTTATTGAGTTGCAATTGTTGACAAAAGACCAACTCTGTTGAACAGAAGCATGCAGGAGCAGCAATAAATGTCCTGTGCAAAAGATTCAAGTATCCCTTTGTCTCCTTCATTAGTACTCAGGCTAGGCCGGTTACATATACAGTAGTATAGTGTTTGATGCTAGTGCCCACGGTGATTTTAATTTGACTATTCATTGTCCTAGAAACTTATGACATATTAAGTGTTGAATAATCGGAATTACTTTGGTGGTTGTAGGCTACTGTATGCAACAGTGAGTGTGACGGTGTTTTTAGGATGGGTGTCGAAGAGGCTAATAGGGAATCTTCACAGTATGCCCACTACAAAAACCTAGACTACACCACTGTATATATATATATATATATATATACGTATATGTATATATATGTATATATATATATATACGTATATATATATATATATGTATATATATACATATATACACATACGTATATGTATATACATATGTATATATACATATATATATATATATATATATATATATATATATATATATATACGTATATATATATATGTATATATACATATGTATATATATATATATATATATATATATATATATATATATGTATGTATATATATATATATATGATATGTATATATATACATATATATATATGTATATATATACATATACGTATATATGTATATATATATATACATATATGTATATATATATATATATACGTATATGTATATACATATATGTATATATATATATACATATATGTATATATATATATATATATATATATATATATATATATATATATATACGTATATGTATATATATATATATATATATATATATATATATACGTATATATATATATATATATATATATATATATATATATATATATATATATATATATATATATATATATATATATATATATATATATATATATATATATATATATATATATATATATATATATATATATATATATATATATACGTATATGTATATATATATATACATATATGTATATATATATATATATATATATATATATATATATATATATATATATATATGTATATATATATATATGTATATATATATATATATATATATATATATATATATATATATATATATATATATATATGTATATATATATATATATATATATATATGTATATATATATATATATATATATATATATATATATATATATATATATATATATACATATACGTATATATATATATATATATATATGTATATGTATATATATATATACATATATACAGTATATGTATATGTATATATATACATATATGTATATGTATATATATACATATACATATACGTATAGTATATATATATACGTATATGTATATATATACATATACGTATATGTATATATATACATATATACGTATATGATATATATACATATATACATATATGTATACATATATACACATATGTATATATATGATATATATACGTATATGTATATATATACATATATACATATATGTATACACATATACACATATGTATATATGTATATATATATATATACATATATACATATGTATATATACATATATACATATACGTATATGTATATATGTATATATATATATACATATATATATATATATATAAATATGTATACACATATACATATGTGTATATGTGTATATATACATATACGTATATATACATATACGTATATGTATATATATATATATATATATATACGTATATGTATATATATATATATATATATACAGTGGTGTAGTCTAGGTTTTTGTAGTGGGCATACTGTGAAGATTCCCTATTAGCCTCTTCGACACCCATCCTAAAAACACCGTCACACTCACTGTTGCATACAGTAGCCTACAACCACCAAAGTAATTCCGATTATTCAACACTTAATATGTCATAAGTTTCTAGGACAATGAATAGTCAAATTAAAATCACCATTAGGCACTAGCATCAAACACTATACTACTGTATATGTAACCGGCCTGGCCTGAGTACTAATGTGTGAAGGAGACAAAGGGATACTTGAATCTTTTGCACAGGACATTTATTGCTGCTCCTGCATGCTTCTGTTCAACAGAGTTGGTCTTTTGTCAACAATTGCAACTCAATAAAAAAAATACCCTATATAAGAAGCAATAATTACAAAATAAAAACATGTTCTTTTGAATTATGTTTCCCACCCTAGAGTACTTTAAATAATAAATTAAACAGATATCAGTTATAGAAATAACATCTGTTCAGTGTTTAACAAAGAAAAACAGCATCTGTGACAGAACAATGACGCAAGTGACGCGTCATTGCGCAATTCTAAAGTGGGCATACGGAAATGTTGTTGGTGCATGAGAAGAAGATGACAGGAGACTAATGTTTCACTTTTCAATTGCTCTAATCTGAGCTCTTACTGTTGTCTTCTGTTGACTACTTGTTATGTGGTTTACACATTAATATGGGAGGACCGACACACACATTACCCACAAACACGCGAGGAGGAGGGGCTCGGCCCACTAACGTGCAGAGATGCAGGGCAGCTTCGCGCTTCGTAACAGAGACAGGGCAGAGCGCGAGCGCGCAGGGGGAA
>NW_026551035.1:0-2670 GCF_027596085.1 Anoplopoma fimbria | reverse complement strand
GGATATAGTCTCGAAACTCGATAATGTTCATTAATACACAGTTTACCTCCAGTTTACGCGACATTACTGCCAAAAGCTGCTATTTATCACTTTAAGCCTCCTAAAACACATTTCTGCAGGATATAGTCTCGAAACTCGATAATGTTCATTAATACACAGTTTACGACGACATTACTGCCAAAAGCTGCTATTTGTCACTTTAAGCCCAAAACACACGCAGGATATAGTCTCGAAACTCGATAATGTTCATTAATACACAGTTTACGCCAGTATGTTACTGCCAAAAGCTGCTATTTATCACTTTAAGCCTCCTAAAACACATTTCTGCTGGATATAGTCTCGAAAGCACGATAATGTTTATTAATACACAGTTTACCTCAGTTCTGTGACATTACTACCAAAAGCTGCTATTTATCACTTTAAGCCTCCCAAAACACATTTCTGCAGGATATAGTCTCGAAACTCGATAATGTTCATTTATACACAGTTTACCTGTAGTTAACGCTACATAACTGCCAAAGCTGCTATTTATCACTTTAAGCCTCCTAAAACACATTTCTGCAGGGATATAGTCTCCGAGAACTTCGATAATGTGTTCATTGTCACACGGTTTGCCACTAGTTAGCCTTCACATAGCTTCCATACCCCAAAGCTGCCCTATTTATCGCCTCACTTTAAGGCTCCTAAAACATTCTGCAGGATGTAGTCTCCGAGCTTCGATAATGTTCATTAATACACAGTTTACCTCCAGTTCTGGCGACATTACTGCCAAAAGCTGGTATTTATCACTTTAAGGCTCCTAAAACACATTTCTGCAGGATATAGTCTCGAAACTTCGATAATGTTCATTAATACAGTTTACACAGTTTACGCGACATTACTGCCAAAAGCTGGTATTTATCACTTTAAGCCTCCTAAAACACATTTCTGCAGGATATAGTCTCGAAACTCGATAATGTTCATTAATACACAGTTTACGCCATATTACCGTCAAAAACTGTTTACCACTATAACACATTTCTGCTGGACATTTACTGAAATTTGGGTAATGTTCAATAATACACAGTTACCTCCAGTTTACGCGACATTACCGCCAAAAGCTGCTATGTATCACTTT
This sequence comes from Anoplopoma fimbria, assembly GCF_027596085.1. Lineage (NCBI taxonomy): Eukaryota > Metazoa > Chordata > Actinopteri > Perciformes > Anoplopomatidae > Anoplopoma > Anoplopoma fimbria. The sequence goes on along the minus strand of NW_026551035.1, from coordinate 1,553 downwards.
AAGCCTCCTAAAACACATTTCTGCAGGATATAGTCTCGAAACTCGATAATGTTCATTAATACACAGTTTACCTCCAGTTTACGCGACATTACTGCCAAAAGCTGCTATTTATCACTTTAAGCCTCCTAAAACACATTTCTGCAGGATATAGTCTCGAAACTCGATAATGTTCATTAATACACAGTTTACCTCCAGTTTACGCGACATTACTGCCAAAAGCTGCTATTTATCACTTTAAGCCTCCTAAAACACATTTCTGCAGGATATAGTCTCGAAACTTAATGTTCATTAATACACAGTTTACCTGCAGTTTACGCGACATTACTGCCAAAAGCTGCTATTTATCACTTTAAGCCTCCTAAAACACATTTCTGCAGGATATAGTCTCGAAACTCGATAATGTTCATTAATACACAGTTTACCTCCAGTTTACGCGACATTACTGCCAAAAGCTGGTATTTATCACTTTAAGGCTCCTAAAACACATTTCTGCAGGATATAGTCTCGAAACTCGATAATGTTCATTAATACACAGTTTACGCGACATTACTGCCAAAAGCTGGTATTTATCACTTTAAGCCTCCTAAAACACATTTCTGCAGGATATAGTCTCAAACTCGATAATGTTCATTAATACACAGTTTACGCCATATTACCGTCAAAAACTGTTTACCACTATAACACATTTCTGCTGGACATTTACTGAAATTTGGGTAATGTTCAATAATACACAGTTACCTCCAGTTTACGCGACATTACCGCCAAAAGCTGCTATTTATCACTTTAAGCCTCCTAAAACACATTTCTGCAGGATATAGTCTCGAAACTCGATAATGTTCATTAATACACAGTTTACCTCCAGTTTACGCGACATTACTGCCAAAAGCTGCATTATTTTATCACTTTAAGCCTCCTAAAACACATTTCTGCAGGATATAGTCTCGAAACTCGATAATGTTCATTAATACACAGTTTACCTCCAGTTTTACATTACTGCCAAAAGCTGCTATTTGTCACTTAAATCCCAAAACGAAGGATATAGTCTCCAAACGCGATAATGTTCATTAATACACAGTTTACCTGTAGTTAACGCTACATAACTGCCAAAAGCTGCTATTTATCACTTTAAGCCTCCTAAAACACATTTCTGGATATAGTCTCGAAACTCGATAATGTTCATTAATACACAGTTTGTATCACTTTAAGCCAGTTTACGTTCGACATTACTGCCAAAAGCTGCTATTTGTCACTTTAAGCCCAAAACGAAGGATATAGTCTCGAAACTCGATAATGTTCATTAATACACAGTTTACGCCATATTTCTGCCAAAAGCTGGTATTTATCACTTTAAGCCTCCTAAAACACATTTCTGCAGGATATAGTCTCAAAACTCGATAATGTTCATTAATATACAGTTTACCTCCAGTTTACGCGACATTACTGCCGAGACTATATCCTGCTTTTTGGGCTTAAAGTGATAAATAGCAGCTTGTATTAATGAACATTATCAGTTTACCTGAAGTTAACGCGACATAACGCTGGTATTTATCACT
>NW_026551034.1:0-1720 GCF_027596085.1 Anoplopoma fimbria | reverse complement strand
GGATATAGTCTCGAAACTTCGATAATGTTCATTAATACACAGTTTACCTCCAGTTTACGCGACATTACTGCCAAAAGCTGCTATTTATCACTTTAAGCCTCCTAAAACACATTTCTGCAGGATATAGTCTCGAAACTCGATAATGTTCATTAATACACAGTTTACCTCCAGTTTACGCGACATTACTGCCAAAAGCTGCTATTTGTCACTTTAAGCTCCTAAAACAATTTCTGCAGGATATAGTCTCGAAACTCGATAATGTTCATTAATACACAGTTTACCTGTAGTTAACGCTACATCAGGATATAGTCTCAAACTCGATAATGTTCATTAATACACAGTTTACCTCCAGTTTTACGCGACATTACTGCAAAAGCTGGTATTTATCACTTTAAGGCTCCTAAAACACATTTGTGCAGGATATAGTCTCGAAACTTCGATAATGTTCATTAATACACAGTTTACCTCCAGTTTACGCGACATTACTGCCAAAAGCTGGTATTTATCACTTTAAGCCTCCTAAAACACATTTCTGCAGGATATAGTCTCGAAACTCGATAATGTTCATTAATACACAGTTTAACTCCAGTTTACGCGACATTACTGCCAAAAGCTGGTATTTATCACTTTAAGGCTCCTAAAACACATTTCTGCAGGATATAGTCTCGAAACTCGATAATGTTCATTAATACACAGTTTACCTCCAGTTTACGCGACATTACTGCCAAAAGCTGCTATTTATCACTTTAAGCCTCCTAAAACACATTTCTGCAGGATATAGTCTCAAACTTCGATAATGTTCATTAATACACAGTTTACGCCATATTACCGTCAAAAACTGTTTACCATTATAACACATTTCTGCTGGACATTTACTGAAATTTGGGTAATGTTCAATAATACACAGTTACCTCCAGTTTACGCGACATTACCGCCAAAAGCTGCTATTTATCACTTTAAGCCCAAAACGAAGGATATAGTCTCGAAACTCGATAATGTTCATTAATACACAGTTTACCTCCAGTTTACGCGACATTACTGCCAAAAGCTGCTATTTATCACTTTAAGCCTCCTAAAACACATTTCTGCAGGATATAGTCTCAAACTCGATAATGTTCATTAATACACAGTTTACCTCCAGTTTACGCGACATTATTATTTATCACTTTAAGGCTCCGAAAACACATTTCTGCAGGATATAGTCTCGAAACTCGATAATGTTCATTAATACACAGTTTACCTCCAGTTTACGCGACATTACTGCCAAAAGCTGCTATTTATCACTTTAAGCCTCCTAAAACACATTTCTGCAGGATATAGTCTCGAAACTCGATAATGTTCATTAATACACAGTTTACCTCCAGTTTACGCGACATTACTGCCAAAAGCTGGTATTTATCACTTTAAGGCTCCTAAAACACATTTCTGCAGGATATAGTCTCGAAACTCGATAATGTTCATTAATACACAGTTTACCTCCAGTTTATGCGACATTACTGCCAAAAGCTGGTATTTATCACTTTAAGGCTCCGAAAACACATTTCTGCAGGATATAGTCTCGAAACTCGATAATGTTCATTAATACACAGTTTACGCCATATTACCGTCAAAAACTGTTTACCACTATAACACATTTCTGCTGAACATTTACTGAAATTTGGGTAATGTTCAATAATACACAGTTACCTCCAGTTTACGCGACATTACCGCCAAAAGCTGC
>NW_026551033.1:0-2514 GCF_027596085.1 Anoplopoma fimbria | reverse complement strand
AGAGGGGCTAGGCTGAGACAATTTGCACCGGGAGATAAAGTACTTGTATTACTTCCCTCTTCCAGCTCCAAACTGCTCGCTAAGTGGCAAGGGCCCTTTGTGGTCACACAGCGAGTGGGCGATGTAGACTATGAGGTTGTGCGTTCTGACAGGGGAGGGGCAACACAAATTTACCACCTCAACCTCCTCCAAAGCATGGAGAGGCAGAGCCTGTTTCTCTGGTGACTACCGTGAAAGAGAGGGATGAGTTGGGGCCTGAGGTGCCAAATTCCACCAATCCAGCCTCGCTCCGTTGTGAAGACCATCTCACTCAGTCCCAGAGAGCAGATGTGGCTGCGTTGCAGCAGCGCTTTGCTGATGTGTTCTCCCCCTCTGCCAGGACGCACCAACCTTATACAACACCATGTTGAAACTCGCCCAGGCGTGACAGTACGATCACGGCCTTATCGGTTGCCTGAACACAAAAGAAAGGTAGTTCAGAAAGAATTGGAAGCTATGCTGGAGATGGGGGTAATAGAAGAGTCCAATAGTGCCTGGTGTAGCCCCATTGTTCTGGTTGTCAAGAAGGATGGGTCTATACGGTTCTGTGTGGACTACCGCAAGGTGAATGACGAGTCACGGTTTGATGCCTATCCAATGCCCCGGGTCGACGAGCTCCTGGACCGGCTCGGCACGGCTCGGTTTTTCACGACACTGGATCTGACCAAGGGCTACTGGCAGATTCCCTTGTCTCCAGAGTCCAGGGAAAAGACGGCTTTCTCCACTCCGTACGGATTGTACCAGTCGTCACACTTCCTTTCGGGCTGTTCGGTGCCCCAGCCACATTCCAACGTCTCATGGACCGGGTACTCGTCCACACGCTGCTTATGCTGCCGCCTACCTGGATGATGTTATCATCCACAGCAACAGCTGGGCGGAGCACATGCAGCGGGTGTCCGCTGTGCTTGAGTCTATGAGACAGGCTGGCTCACCGCCAACCCGAAGAAGTGTGCGGTTGGACGGAGGGAGGTATGAGTATCTGGGGTACCACTTGGGTGGAGGGCAGGTTCGTCCCAGGTCGACAAGACAGGCGATTGCAGCCTGCCCGAGGCCCAAGACCAAAAGAGGTGAGGGCGGTTCTTGGGGCTGGCAGGGTATGCGGTTCATCCCCAACTTCGCCGACCTAACCAGCCCCCTGACTGACCTGACTCGAAAGGGTGCCTCAGATCCGGTCCAGTGACGGAGCAGTGCCAGCTGGTGCTTGAGAGGGTAAAACAGGCCCTCTGTGGGGAACCTCTTCCCACACACCTAACTTCTCTCTCCCTTTTATCCTGCAGACTGATGCCTCGAACAGGGGGCTGGGGCCGTTTTGTCCCAGGAGGTGCAGGGGATCGACCGCCCAGTGCTTTACATCAGCCGGAAGCTGTCCGAGAGGGAGTCTCGCTACAGCACAGTGGAGAAGGAAGGCCTGGCGATCCGGTGGGTGGTCGATGCCCTGCGTTACTACCTCCTGGGACGCCCATTCACCCTCTATTCGGACCATGCCCCTCTACAGTGGCTCCACCGCATGAAGGATGCCAACGCCCGGATCACTCGGTGGTATCTGGCGTTGCAGCCTTTAAATTCAAAGTGGTCCATAGGCCGGGGTGCAGATGGCTGTGGCAGACTTCCTTTCCCGCTCACAGGTGGGGGGAGTAGGCTAGGCCGGACGGCTCCCCGGCCTAAGTCGGGCGGTGGAGGTGTGTGGCAGTGGGCGTGGTCTGCGCTCAGCTGCAGGGGAGAGAGGTGTGGGAGTGGTTCATGGGAACAGTGCCGTTGTGAGTTCAATCAACACAGCTGTAATGTGGTGCTAATTATGCCAAATCTATTTAAGCAGTAGCAGACTGGAGTTCTGGGGAACAGTCACACACGCGGAACGAGGACTGAGACGCGTGAAGCCATCAGAGTGGTGGCGTTCCGGAAGTTGGACCGAGTGCGCCCGAGAAGCCGGGCAGCGTAGCGGGAGCGCACGACAGTCCGCATTTTGTGTTGTATTGCATTTCAGCCAATTGTGTACCTGCATTCAACCAAAGACTGCTCCAAGATGAGTAGTCGATCCTACTCAGCGCACAAAGTGAAACCAGAACGCTACTGCTGCCAAGATCTTGTCACGTTGCCTCCAGATTCTAGGTAATAAAGATTAAATTATCTCTTCATCTTTGAGTGGAATTTCTCTTCAGTGGGTTTGTGTTTGCATCTGTAAGGGCTAGTCTTTAAGGCAGTTCACCATGCACATTTTCACCCCATTACCTCCTATTCAATCCAATCTCATACAGAGAGTTGTAAATGTGTGCAGTATGAGGAAGCTCTCTCTCCTCCCCTCCCAACGCTGCCCATAGTTCTCTGGTTATTATGACCAATGTATCGTATCACAGCCCTAGTCCAGTCCCAACAAGGACATGAATGGAGACCATCTTTCCTTGAAAACAGTGCTGTTGTTGATATTGTTGTCTGTGATTTTTCTCCCATAGAAATATATTCTGATAAGAGGTTGGT
>NW_026551032.1:0-3606 GCF_027596085.1 Anoplopoma fimbria | reverse complement strand
AGAAAACACTCAGTAAACTTTCATTGTTATGCAGATGATACCCAGTTATATCTATCAATTAAGCCAGACGAAACTAACCAGTTCTCTAAACTTCAAGCATGTCTTACGGACATAAAAACCTGGATGACCTGTAACTTTTTAATGTTAAACTCTGAAAAAACAGAAGTTATCCTACTAGGCCCAGATCACCTTCGAATTCAATTATCTAACGATATAGTTTCTCTAGATGGCATTGCTCTAGCATCCAGCACTACCGTTAAGAACCTTGGAGTTATCTTTGATCAGGATCTGTCTTTTAACTCTTATATAAAACAGATCTCAAGGACAGCCTTTTTCATTTACGTAACATTGCGAAAATCAGGCAAATCCTGTCTCAAAGCGATGCAGAAAAACTAGTTCATACATTTGTTACCTCTAGACTAGATTACTGTAACTCCTTATTATCAGACTGCTCTAATAGGTCTCTTAGATCTTTACAGTTGATCCAGAATGCTGCAGCACGTGTTCTAACAAAAACTAAGAAAAGAGATCATATTACTCCAGTATGCTTAGCATATTAAATGTGCACATTCGTGAACTATGTTCTTTTTCACAACAAAGAACGACTGAAACCATCGCTCACATTAGCGTAATGGCGCTGATCTGCATTACTTAGCTTCAAGCCTTCAGGACATCATCAGCTACGTCTCCCATACAATGGATCAACACCTGTATTCATCTTCAGAGCTTGCTGTTAGGTTGCTCGCTTAGTGGAATCTCTGAATCTCCTTAAATTGGGATTTTCTATGTGGGGGGCTCTGATCCGGAGGGGCCGCCGCTCCCCATACGTACGCAGAGCCAAAATTAAGGTTGCAAAAAAAAAATGTGTATCTGAGTTTACCTGTTCTCTCTGCCCCAAGTGATGATGCCGCACTGCATGTTTCACATCCCAATTTTTTATTTTTTGCCACAAGAAATGGGTAGGTTTTTTTTTAAAATAATCATATTGCTGTCTCTTCCAGCAGTCAGGGAAGTTGTCAGTTGCACCTACATGCTCATCTGCACCTGTCCCTCCCGGTCCATCCTCAGCTCCTCTGCCCTCAGTGTCCTCATCTCTGCCCTGTCCATCCTCAGCTCCTCTGCCCTGTCCCGCCTCACCTCCTCTGCCCTCAGTGTCCTCATCTCTGCCCTGTCCATCCTCAGCTCCTCTGCCCTGTCCATCCTCAGCTCCTCTGCCCTGTCCTCCCTGTCCACCTCAGCTCCTCTGCCCTCAGTGTCCTCATCTCTGCCCTGCTCCTCAGCTGCCCTGTCCATCCTCAGCTCCTCTGCCCTGTCCATCATCCTCAGCTCCTCTGCCCATCCTCAGCTCCTCTGCCCGGTCCATCCTCAGCTCCTCTGCCCGGTCCATCCTCAGCTCCTCTGCCCTGTCCAGCCTCATCTCCTCTGCCCTCAGCTCCATCCTCATCCCTGTTCTGTTCAACTCTGCATTTTTAGTTTAGTGGAGGAAGAGACAGCACTTAAGACATGACAGACACACTATCAGGATGAAAAGATCTAGCAACAAATCACAGCTTGGTTACAGTGACTTCTGCACACGGGCCTAGCTTAATTATTTCAAAATTATGTCTTGGATAGCAGCTGCCCACCTTTTGAAGAAATCTGTAAGCTTCCTCCTTTTTGTTCCACTCATGTTTACCTTTTATCTCTGAAATGTTCACTTGTTGACTTTCACCCTAAGTTAAGAAGTAGATAGAATGTCTTTTAAAATGGTTCATATTATATAATGATGTAATCAAACGTTCTTTAAATAAAACACTTTTGAATGAATGAATGAAGCTATCTTTTTCTTAAAGGCTAGCCGATAGGCTACGTCACCATCATGTTAACGCGGGCTTTTAAATCTAACCTGCTGTGTAGCCTATATGCAAACATTAAATCACAGGACCTACTGTACTCACAAATAAATAGCCTAGGCAATGCACTGCAATTCATAGATACAAATAAGTTTGAAATTCATCCAGCTAGGAATGAGAAATGTGATTCGGAGATCGCATAGACTACTTGCTAAATCATTTAGAATTAGCAGCATTGTTCTTTTTAACTAGCGCTTGCCATTTGACATACCAGTAGCAGGCTATCCCTGCATGTCTAAGGTTAATTTTTCCTGCTTAATGAAAATGCAAGCCCATATCTAATGATATTAGCCTATTGGTGATGATCGACCTCTTTCAAAATACCGTGCACCTTTAATTTAGTTTCTCTTACCTCGCCATTCACCTGTCTACTACGATAATTATGTCTGATGATGACCGTTAGAATGATTTGACGTTGTGTTGTCTGATCTGGGGGAGGAGGAGCTGCTGCGCAAGTTTCGTGCGCGATATGCCTACTTCTCAAACTTGCTCCAGATGTCTAGGCCAGCCTATCCCTACTCCATTATTTAGAATTGTGTTTTAAAACAACATAGATTTGCAATGGAAAAGTTGTAAATGAGTAGGACAACATTGCTCGTGATGGACTAGGCAGACTGCCAAAATCGGCTGGAGCTGATCTGCTGCGCAGAACTCCAGACCCGGCCGCTTATGTGCCGGGGCTCCGCCCCGGACAGCCCCGGCCCAATTTAACCTCTTCTTAATGTATTAATCTCCTATTTATGCACATTACTGATTTTGCTTCTTCCCCGGAGTTCTTGTGCTTTCTCGCCTCGCAGGTTCCCAGGAATCGGGGTTATATTTGGACTGTCATCGTGCCACCTACTGAGGCCCTGCTGACACCCACTACTACTACCACTATCATTATTAGTCACATTACTATTATTATTGCCTGTACTATTACGCTTATTGACTTGCTTGTACCCTGGAGTCTTTGTGCTTTCTCGCTTCACAGGCTTCTATAAATCGTGGCTGTACCTGGACCGTGGACGTGCATCCTGCTGGGCGGCCCTGCTGACACCGACTGCTACCACCATTATTATTATTTACTAGTCACATTACTATTACTATTACCTGTACCATTAAGCATTTTAGCTTTTACTCCACCCTGAAGCCCTTTTGCTTTCTCGTTCTGCAGGTTTCCATGAATGGTTGTGGTACCTGGACCGTAGTCGTGCCTCCTGCTGTGAGCCGACTGACACCCTGCTACTTCGATTATTATTATTAGTCACATTACTATCCCTATTTTCATGGCTATAATTCTTATATATATAATAATAATAATTGCTGCTGTTATTATAAGTAGTCTTATTATATGGATCATTTATGTCATATACATTGAATGTGTTGTATCTCTGTTATGCTGCTCATTCTGTACCCATGACATCTATTGCAGTCTGTCCATCCTGGGAGAAGGATCCCTCCTCTGTCGTTCTCCCATAAGGTTTCTTCCTTTTTTCTCCCTGTTAAAAGGGGGTTTTTAGGGGAAGTTTTTTCCTGTGCCGATGTGAGGAAGGACAGAGGATATGTGTGCACAGATTGCAAAGCCCTCTGAGGCAAATTTGTAATTTGTGATTCTGAGCTATACAAAATAAACTGAATTGAATTGAATTGAATTGACTAGGTACGCTATATAGGTCATTTCATATTTGGAGAAATATTATATATATATATATATATTATATATCATAAAACA
>NW_026551031.1:0-1860 GCF_027596085.1 Anoplopoma fimbria | reverse complement strand
ACTTTCATTGTTATGCAGATGATACCCAGTTATATCTATCAATTAAGCCAGACGAAACTAACCAGTTCTCTAAACTTCAAGCATGTCTTTCAAGGACAGCCTTTTTCATTTACGTAACATTGCGAAAATCAGGCAAATCCTGTCTCAAAGCGATGCAGAAAAACTAGTTCATGCATTTGTTACCTCTAGACTAGATTACTGTAACTCCTTATTATCAGGCTGCTCTAATAGGTCTCTTAGATCTTTACAGTTGATCCAGAATGCTGCAGCACGTGTTCTAACAAAAACTAAGAAAAAGAGATCATATTACTCCAGTATTAGCTTCTCTGCACTGGCTCCTGTTAAATCAAGAATAGAATTTAAAATTCTTTACTTACCTACAAAGCTCTAACTGGTCAGGCACCGTCTTATCTTAAGGAACTTATAGTTCCATATTACCCAACTAGAGAGCTGCGCTCAATCAATGCAGGGTTACTTGTGGTTCCTAGAGTATATAAAAGTAGGATGGGAGCCAGAGCCTTCAGTTATCAGGCTCCTCTTCTGTGGAACCAGGTTCCAGTTTCAGTCCGGGGGCAGACACACTCACCACTTTCAAGAGCAGGCTTAAGACCTTCCTTTTTGATAGCGCTTATAGTTAGGGCTGGTTCAGGTTCGCCTTGGTCCAGCCCCTAGATATGCTGCTATATGCCTAGACAGCCGGGGACTACCTAGATACGCTGAGCTCCTCTCTCCTCTTCTCTCCTCCTTCTTAATGTATTAATCTCCTATTTATGCACATTACTGATTTTGCTTCTTCCCGGAGTTCTTGTGCTTTCGCCGCAGGTTCCCAGGAATCGGGTTATATTTGGACTGTCATCGTGCCACCTACTGAGGCCCTGCTGACACCCACTACTACTACCACTATCATTATTAGTCACATTACTATTATTATTGCCTGTACTATTACGCTTATTGACTTGCTTGTACCCTGGAGTCTTTGTGCTTTCTCGCTTCACAGGCTTCTATAAATAAGTGGCTGTACCTGGACCGTGGACGTGCATCCTGCTACGGCCCTGCTGACACCGACTGCTACCACCATTATTATTATTTACTAGTCACATTACTATTACTATTACCTGTACCATTAAGCATTTTAGCTTTACTTCCACCCTGAAGCCCTTTTGCTTTCTCGTTCTGCAGGTTTCCATGAATCGTTGTGGTACCTGGACCGTAGTCGTGCCTCCTGCTGTGAGCCGACTGACACCCACTGCTACTTCGATTATTATTATTAGTCACATTACTATCCCTATTTTCATGGCTATAATTCTTATATATATAATAATAATTGCTGCTGTTATTATAAGTAGTCTTATTATATGAATCATTTATGTCATATACATTGAATGTGTTGTATCTCTGTTATGCTGCTCATTCTGTACACATGACATCTATTGCATTCTGTCCATCCTGGGAGAAGGATCCCTCCTCTGTCGTTCTCCCATAGGTTTCTTCCTTTTTTCTCCCTGTTAAAGGGTTTTTTAGGGGAGTTTTTCCTGTGCCGATGTGAGGGAAGGACAGAGGATGTCGCATGGCACAGATTGTAAAGCCCTCTGAGGCAAATTTGTAATTTGTGATTCTGGGCTATACAAAATAAACTGAATTGAATTGAATTGACTAAGGTACGCTATATAGGTCATTTCATATTTGGAGAAATATTATATATATATATATATTATATATCATAAAACATGCAGCTCAGCTTAATTGATGACTCTAAGTTGCCTATAGTTGTGGATGTGAGTGTGAATGGTTGTCTGTCGCTATCTGTCAGCCCTGTGATAGTCTGGAGACTGGTCCAGGGTGAACCCTGCCTTCACCCAA
>NW_026551030.1:0-1611 GCF_027596085.1 Anoplopoma fimbria | reverse complement strand
TGTGTTTTAGGAGGCTATATCCTGCAAAAATGTGTTTTAGGAGGCTTAAAGTGATAAATAGCAGCTTTTGGCAGTTATGTAGCGTTAACTACAGGTAAACTGTGTATTAATGAACATTATCGAGACTATATCCTGCAGAAATGTGTTTTAGGAGGCTTAAAGTGATAAATAGCAGCTTTTGGCAGTAATGTAGCGTTAACTACAGGTAAACTGTGTATTAATGAACATTATCGAGTTATATCCTGCAGAAATGTGTTTTAGGAGGCTTAAAGTGATAAATAGCAGCTTTTGGCAGTAATGTCGCGTAAACTACAGGTAAACTGTGTATTAATGAACATTATCGAAGTTTCGAGACTATATCCTGCAAAAATGTGTTTTAGGAGGCTTAAAGTGATAAATAGCAGCTTTTGGCAGTTATGTAGCGTTAACTACAGGTAAACTGTGTATTAATGAACATTATCGAGACTATATCCTGCAGAAATGTGTTTTAGGAGGCTTAAAGTGATAAATAGCAGCTTTTGGCAGTAATGTAGCGTTAACTACAGGTAAACTGTGTATTAATGAACATTATCGAGTTTCGAGACTATATCCTGCAGAAATGTGTTTTAGGAGGCTTAAAGTGATAAATAGCAGCTTTTGGCAGTTATGTAGCGTTAACTACAGGTAAACTGTGTATTAATGAACATTATCGAGTTTCGAGACTATATCCTGCAGAAATGTGTTTTAGGAGGCTTAAAGTGATAAATAGCAGCTTTTGGCAGTAATGTAGCGTTAACTACAGGTAAACTGTGTATTAATGAACATTATCGAGTTTGAGACTATATCCTGCAGAAATGTGTTTTAGGAGGCTTAAAGTGATAAATAGCAGCTTTTGGCAGTAATGTTGCGTAAACTACAGGTAAACTGTGTATTAATGAACATTATCGAAGTTTCGAGAATATATCCTGCAAAAATGTGTTTTAGGAGGCTTAAAGTGATAAATAGCAGCTTTTGGCAGTTATGTAGCGTTAACTACAGGTAAACTGTGTATTAATGAACATTATCGAGTTATATCCTGCAGAAATGTGTTTTAGGAGGCTTAAAGTGATAAATAGCAGCTTTTGACAGTAATTTAGGAGGCTTAAAGTGATAAATAGCAGCTTTTGGCAGTAATGTCGCGTAAACTACAGGTAAACTGTGTATTAATGAACATTATCGAGTTTCGAGACTATATCCTGCAGAAATGTGTTTTAGGAGGCTTAAAGTGATAAATAGCAGCTTTTGGCAGTTATGTAGCGTTAACTACAGGTAAACTGTGTATTAATGAACATTATCGAGTTTCGAGACTATATCCTGCAGAAATGTGTTTTAGGAGGCTTAAAGTGATAAATAGCAGCTTTTGGCAGTTATGTAGCGTTAACTACAGGTAAACTGTGTATTAATGAACATTATCGAGTTTCGAGACTATATCCTGCAGAAATGTGTTTTAGGAGGCTTAAAGTGATAAATAGCAGCTTTTGGCAGTAATGTCGCGTAAACTACAGGTAAACTGTGTATTAATGAACATTATCGAGTTTCGAGACTATATCCTGCAGAAATGTGTTTTAGGAGGCTTAAAGTGATAAATAGCAG
>NW_026551029.1:0-3266 GCF_027596085.1 Anoplopoma fimbria | reverse complement strand
TTTTAACGGTCTGAAACGCAAGTGGGAAAGCGCAAAGCGCAAGTAGCTTTGTGGGCGGTTCTACGGCGCTATCGCTATTTTACAGGCGGATAAATGACACTTCCGCCGCGGCGCAAGTGTCAAAAGGGTTGGTCTGAAGCAGCCTAATTACCCGTAGGTGTGGTTTGGGCGTAACGTGCAATGAACCAATCAGAGCGTTTTCTCGCATCCCCTTTAAGAACGATCGGCGCATGTTCCATGGCGGATTGCTATTATGATGGCGGGTTTGCCAGGCGCACGCAATGAAAGGTTCACCACAGAAGATACCGATGTGCTTGTCAGAGCAGTCAAAGAACGCGAGTTGGCTTTATATGGGGATGGGAGAAACCCACCCAAAATTGCTTCCGTGAAAGCGGCTTGGGAGGAAATCGCCGTAATTGTTTCAGCAGCTGGACAAAATAGGACATCTCTCCATTGCCGTAAGCGATACAACGACGTCAGGAGAAGAGGCAAGGCCAAGCTTGCGGCCAACTTGAAAGCACGTCAAAAGACTGGAGGAGGATCTGGCAGTTACCAGGACCTCACGCCAGCAGAGGATATCGCTGCGTCAACACTGACCGCTGAAAGTGTTGAGGGTTTTGGGGGCTTAGAGGTCGGCACCCAACCCGATGCACCAGCTGTCCAACCCGAAGGTACATAAATAAAGTTCACATAAATAGAGATGTCTCGTGAAAATCTTTTTAATCATTTTTGACATTTAATAAATGTAACACAGCCATAAAATAAATCAAAACAATGTCACGTAGCTTCTCAGGAAGAAGACCCTGGCCTCGGGACCAGTGCGCACGGGGCAGCTGAGGGAGCCGCGCGGCGCCCTCAAGCAAGACGCCGTGGCAGCAGCAGCAGCATGAGACCGCAGGACCACCCGTTCCTGCAGCTCCAGCAAACCGGGTTCGACATGCTGGAGCGGGAGCTGGCCGGGATGCGGCGAAACACCAACACCCGTCTGGACCGGGTGGCGATGTTGCTGCGGCCTCTCGGGCGCATCGCCTCAAGTTTGGACCGGATTGCGACAGCAATGGAACGTGCATGGCCCCCAAACGACCCACCTCCTCCCCCTGTTGTGCCCCTTCCTCCCCCTGTTGTGCCCCTTCCTCCCCCTGTTGTGCCCCTTCCTCCCCCATTCCATCTCCGTCCACCCGCTCCACCAGGAGCACATCCAGCGTCGCCACTCCCGGACCCTCATTTGTTGGATCCCGCCGAGGCAGGCGTAAAAGGCCTTACAGAGGAGGGAGAAAATAAATATTTTTTCCTTCAAATCTTTGCAACTTTTCATTTTTCGTTTTGTATTATTTTTTTTTCATTTACGCCTAACATTTGGACAAGCCGAATAAAAAATGTCTCAAGGACATACTATACTTTCCGATGTTTTGGGCTCACTTTCTCTGACTCACAAGGTTATGAATGCATGGTAATATTTGTACAATGCTAAACAATAGAGCGGAGATGTCATTAGTTTGCTTACCTCACTATATACGATGCAGCTCCTCTGACAGATGAGCTCTCCTCTCCCGTGCTGCTGCTGGGGCATTTGGACGTAATGGCATCGGCACATGCAGTTCAGCATCACGTCTCATTAAGTCCTCTAATCTATCCTCATTAATGTCATCGACACATCCATGATTCATGGCAATGTTGTGTAAAACACAACATGCCACAAAGAATGCTGCGACTTTTTGAGGACCATACTGTAAAGTACCACCTGACCTATCCAAACACCTGAAGCGCATTTTCAGAATTCCGAAAGTACGTTCAATTACACTGCGTGTTTGTGTGTGTTTTCTGTTGAATGCCATTTCGCGCACTGTTGCAGGCATAAGAAATGGGGTCATGAGCCATGTCTTCAACGGATAGCCGTTGTCCCCCAACAGCCACCCATCCAAGGGAGGATTCCCCTCGAATATGGCAGGAATGGTCGAGTTTGCCAATATGAAGGAGTCATGGCTTGAGCCAGGGTAATTGGCAAAGACATGATTTATTCGACAATTAGCATCGGAAATTACTTGGATGTTAATTGAATGAGTTCCCTTCCGGTTTATGTATGTGAGTGCGTTTAGTGATGGGGCACGTAGCTGCACATGGGTGCAGTCTATAGCACCAAGGACGCCAGGGAACCCATACTTGGTCCAAAACTCCTGCTTAGTTCTTTCCTGGCTGTCAGGTGTAACGGGGAATTTGATGTATTCCCCAGCATGTTGGACTAGACCTGACGTAACTGCATGTATAGCCGAACTTACTGCCGATTGTGAAATGCGTCCAATACAACTAAGGGGATGCTGGAACGACCCAGATGCATAGAAATGCAGTGCCGCTGTAATTTTCACTGCAACGGGGAGGGCATAGGGACAGCGTGCATCAGTCCCCAGCTCATCTGCCAGGAGATGACAGATGTCGGTGACAGCCTGACGGGTCAGGCGTAGCTTACGCCTGCATTCCTCCTCACTCAGGGAGAGATAGGTGTGTCTGGGCCGGTAGACCCTCTCCCTTTGGCGTCTGATCCTCTGTCCCAAGACGTATTCCATTCCACTGTGCAATAGAAAAATTATGAGTAACCTCAACTTAACTGGTAAGTTGCAGAGTAAGGTTTTAAATGGACTTACAGAAGGTGATTTCGCAGTCTTCAGAATTGTGGTTCCTGATTCTTGACGGACAACCCACTTTGACAGGTGTCCATTCCTTATATACATGTGTCTCTTGCCACTATTGGTCAACCAGGTTAATTTGATCCGTCATTACGCCTGCTACAATTCGCGTGAATAATTTGGGTAAATGTGTACGCTAGATTTATGCCTATTTATTTTATCTTTATGGACACCACAATGATTTTCCTTGTGTGGTAATATTTTATTTTCCTTGTAATTATGTATGGTTTGCAAAAATGGGAACTGCTGTCCGTGTAGATGAGAGAAGCAAAGTGTATGCGCGAGGTGCACAAGCAATCCGTATGCATCGCATGCGCATGTATGCATGCGCCCTTAAAATAGCATCTGAACAACGCGCCACTGACTTTAAACCAGGTATTTCCTGGTCAGTAGCGCAATGGTTTTCAGAAACGGCAAAATACCGTTTGCGCCAGAACACGCCTCCTCCTTCCGCCGAACCGCCCCTTGGGGCGCAAGATCATTCCCTAATTTACCGGCGAGTGGCGCTGGTGGCAAAAGAACGCTCTGCGCCAGTTGTAAACTAGCAACGACACATGCGCCAGTGACTAAGTCACTTGCGCCGGA
>NW_026551028.1:0-682 GCF_027596085.1 Anoplopoma fimbria | reverse complement strand
TTTTCATGGGTTAGGGTTAGGGTTAGGGTTAGGATAAGGGATGAAAACCACAGATTCTTGATCCTTTTTGAAAATACAGGGTTAGGGTTAGGGTTAGGGTTAGGGTTAGGGTTAGGAATAGGGATGAAAACCACGATTACACATGAGAGGATTACATATTCTTGAATAACTTTTTTTCTGAAGGTGGTAGAGACTTGGAAGTGGTCTCCGTGTCCACTAATTCGGCCAAGTCCGATCGAATGGTACCAACCCCGACTCTCTAGGACCTTGGGAATGGTTCGAAACCCAAGAAAATATTGGTTTTCGTGAATAACTTTTTTCATGGGTTAGGGTTAGGGTTAGGGTTAGGGTTAGGATAAGGGATGAAAACCACAGATTCTTGATCCTTTTTGAAAATACAGGGTTAGGGTTAGGGTTAGGGTTAGGGTTAGGGTTAGGAATAGGGATGAAAACCACGATTACACATGAGAGGATTAGGGTTAGGGTTAGGGTTAGGGTTAGGGTTAGGGTTAGGGTTAGGGTTAGGGTTAGGGTTAGGGTTAGGGTTAGGGTTAGGGTTAGGGGTTAGGGGTTAGGGTTAGGGTTAGGGTTAAGGGTTAAGGGTTAGGGGTTAGGGTTAGGGTTAGGGTTAGGGTTAGGGTTAGGTTAGGGTTAGGATAAGGGATGAGGGTTAGGGTTAGGG
>NW_026551027.1:0-6554 GCF_027596085.1 Anoplopoma fimbria | reverse complement strand
CACTTTTGAAAATATCCTCACTTTTGAAAAATATCCTCACTTTTGAAAATATCCTCACTTTTGAAAAATATCCTCACTTTTGAAAAATATCCTCACTTTTGAAAAATATCCTCGCTTTTGAAAAATATCCTCGCTTTTGAAAAATATCCTCACTTTTGAAAAATATCCTCACTTTTGAAAAATATCGTCAATTTTGAAAAATATCCTCACTTTTGAAAAATATCCTCACTTTTGAAAAATATCCTCACTTTTGAAAAATATCCTCACTTTTGAAAAATATCCTCACTTTTGAAAAATATCCTCACTTTTGAAAAATATCCTTTGAAAAATATCTTTTTGAAAAATATCCTCACTTTTGAAAAATATCCTCACTTTTGAAAAATATCCTCACTTTTGAAAAATATCCTCACTTTTGAAAAATATCCTCACTTTGTGAAAAATATCCTCACTTTTGAAAAATATCCTCACTTTTGAAAAATATCCTCACTTTTGAAAAATATCGTCAATTTTTGAAAAATATCCTCACTTTTGAAAAATATCCTCGCTTTTGAAAAATATCCTCACTTTTGAAAAATATCCTCGCTTTTGAAAAATATCCTCGCTTTTGAAAAATATCCTCACTTTTGAAAAATATCCTCACTTTTGAAAAATATCCTCACTTTTGAAAATGATCCTCACTTTCTGAAAATATTCTCGCTTTTCAAAAATATCCTCACTTTTGAAAAATATCTCACACTTTTGAAAAATATAAAAATATCCTCACTTTTGAAAAATATCCTCACTTTTGAAAAATATCCTCACTTTTGAAAAATATCCTCACTTTTGAAAAATATCCTCACTTTCTAAAAATATCCTCACTTTTGAAAAATATCCTCACTTTTGAAAAATATCCTCACTTTTGAAAAATATCCTCACTTTTGAAAAATATCCTCACTTTTGAAAAATATCCACACTTTTGAAAAATATCCTAACTTTCTAAAAATATCCTCACTTTTGAAAAATATCCTCACTTTTGAAAAATATCCTCCTATCCTCACTTTTGAAAAATATCCTCACTTTTGAAAAATATCCTCACTTTTGAAAAATATCCTCACTTTTTGAAAAATATCCTCACTTTTGAAAAATATCCTCACTTTTGAAAAATATCCTCACTTTTTGAAAAATATCCTCACTTTTGAAAAATATCCTCACTTTTGAAAAATATCCTCACTTTTGAAAAATATCCTCACTTTTGAAAAATATCTTTTTTGAAAAAAATATCCTCACTTTTGAAAAATATCCTCACTTTCTAAAAATATCCTCACTTTTGAAAAATATCCTCACTTTTGAAAAATATCCACACTTTTGAAAAATATCCTCACTTTCTAAAAATATCCTCACTTTTGAAAAATATCCTCACTTTTGAAAAATATCCTCACTTTTGAAAAATATCCTCACTTTTGAAAAATATCCTCACTTTTTGAAAAAATATCCTCACTTTTGAAAAATATCCTCACTTTTGAAAAATATCCTCACTTTTGAAAAATATCCTCACTTTTGAAAAATATCCTCACTTTTGAAAAATATCCTCACTTTTGAAAAATATCCTCACTTTTGAAAAATATCCTCACTTTTGAAAAATATCCTTACTTTTGAAAAATATCCTTACTTTTGAAAAATATCCTCACTTTTTAAAAATCCCTCACTTTTGAAAAAATATCCTCACTTTTGAAAAATATCCTCACTTTTGAAAAATATCCTCACTTTTTGAAAAATATCCTTTTGAAAAATATCCTCACTTTTGAAAAATATCCTCACTTTTGAAAAATATCCTCACTTTTGAAAAATATCCTCACTTTTGAAAAATATCCTCACTTTTGAAAAATATCCTCACTTTTTGAAAAATATCCTCACTTTTTTAAAAATATCCTCACTTTGGAAAATATCCTCACTTTTGAAAAATATCATCACTTTTGAAAAATATCCTAACTTTTAAAAATATCCTCACTTTTGAAAAATATCCGTACTTTTGAAAAATATCCTTACTTTTGAAAAAATATCCTCACTTTTGAAAAATATCCTCACTTTTGAAAAATATCCTCACTTTTGAAAAATATCCTCACTTTTGAAAAATATCCTCACTTTTGAAAAATATCCTCACTTTTGAAAAATATCCTCACTTTTGAAAAATATCCTCACTTTTGAAAAATATCCTCACTTTTGAAAAATATCCTCACTTTTGAAAAATATCCTCACTTTTGAAAAAATATCCTCACTTTTGAAAAATATCCTCACTTTTGAAAAATATCCTCACTTTTGAAAAATATCCTCACTTTTGAAAAATATCCTCACTTTTTTTGAAATATCCTCACTTTTGAAAAATATCCTCACTTTTGAAAAATATCCTCACTTTTGAAAAATATCCTCACTTTTGAAAAATATCCTCACTTTTGAAAAATATCCTCACTTTTGAAAAATATCCTCACTTTTGAAAAATATCCTCACTTTTGAAAAATATCCTCACTTTTGAAAAAATATCCTCACTTTTGAAAAATATCCTCACTTTTGAAAAATATCCTCACTTTTGAAAAATATCCTCACTTTTGAAAAATATCCTCACTTTTGAAAAATATCCTCACTTTTGAAAAATATCCTCACTTTGAAAAATATCCTTTTGAAAAATATTTTTTGAAAAATATCCTCAAAATTTTTTTGAAAATATCCTCACTTTTGAAAAATATCCTCACTTTTGAAAAATATATCCAACTTTTGAAAAATATCCTCACTTTTGAAAAATATCCTCACTTTTGAAAAATATCCTCACTTTTGAAAAATATCCTCACTTTTGAAAAATATCCTCACTTTTGAAAAATATCCTCACTTTTGAAAAATATCCTCAAAAATTTGAAAAATATCCTCACTTTTGAAAAATATCCTCACTTTTTGAAAAATATCCTCACTTTTGAAAAATATCCTCACTTTTGAAAAATATCCTCACTTTTGAAAAAAATATCCTCACTTTTTGAAAAATATCCTCACTTTTGAAAAATATCCTCACTTTTGAAAAATATCCTCACTTTTGAAAAATATATCTCACTTTTGAAAAATATCCTCAAAAAATATCCTCACTTTTGAAAAATATCCTCACTTTTGAAAAATATCCTCACTTTTGAAAAATATCCTCACTTTTGAAAAATATCCTCACTTTTGAAAAATATCCTCACTTTTAAAAATATCCTCACTTTTGAAAAATATCCTCACTTTTTTTGAAAAATATCCTCACTTTTGAAAAATATCCTCACTTTTGAAAAATATCCTCACTTTTTGAAAAATATCCTCACTTTTGAAAAATATCTCACTTTTGAAAAATATCCTCACTTTTGAAAAATATCCTCACTTTTGAAAAATATCCTCACTTTTTTTGAAAAATATCCTCACTTTTGAAAAATATCCTCACTTTTGAAAAATATCCTCACTTTTGAAAAATATCCTCACTTTTGAAAAATATCCTCACTTTTGAAAAATATCCTCACTTTTGAAAAATATCCTCACTTTTGAAAAATATCCTCACTTTTTTTGAAAAATATCCTCACTTTTGAAAAATATCCTCACTTTTGAAAAATATCCTCACTTTTAAAAATATCCTCACTTTTGAAAAATATCCTCACTTTTTGAAAAATATCCTCACTTTCCAAAAATATCCTCACTTTTGAAAAATATCCTCACTTTTGAAAAATATCCACACTTTTGAAAAATATCCTCACTTTTTAAAAATATCCTTTTGAAAAATATCCTCACTTTTGAAAAATATCCTCACTTTTGAAAAATATCCTCACTTTTTGAAAAATATCCTCACTTTTTGAAAAATATCCTCACTTTTGAAAAATATCCTCACTTTTTGAAAAATATCCTCAAAATTTTTTTGAAAAATATCCTCACTTTTGAAAAATATCACTTTTGAAAAATATCTTTTTTGAAAAATATCCTCACTTTTGAAAAATATCCTCACTTTTGAAAAATATCCTCACTTTTGAAAAATATCCTCACTTTTGAAAAATATCCTCACTTTTGAAAAATATCCTCACTTTTGAAAAATATCCTAAATTTTGAAAAATATCGTCAATTTTGAAAAATATCCCATCTTTTGAAAAATATCCTCACTATTGAAAAATATCCTCACTTTTTAAAAATATCCTCACTTTTGAAAAATATCCTCACTTTTGAAAAATATCCTCACTTTTGAAAAATATCCTCACTTTTGAAAAATATCCTCACTTTTGAAAAATATCCTCACTTTTGAAAAATATCCTCACTTTTGAAAAATATCCTCACTTTTGAAAAATATCCTCACTTTTGAAAAATATCCTCACTTTTGAAAAATATCCTCACTTTTGAAAAATATCCTCACTTTTGAAAAATATCCTCTTTTGAAAAATATCGTCACTTTTGAAAAATATCCTCACTTTTGAAAAATATCCTCACTTTTTAAAATATCCTCACTTTTGAAAAATATCTCACTTTTGAAAAATATCCTCACTTTTGAAAAATATCCTCACTTTTTGAAAAATATCTCACTTTTGAAAAATATCCTCACTTTTGAAAAATATCCTCACTTTTGAAAAATATCCTCACTTTTGAAAAATATCCTCACTTTGAAAAATATCCTCACTTTTGAAAAATATCCTCACTTTTGAAAAATATCCTCACTTTTGAAAATATCCTCACTTTTGAAAAATATCCTCACTTTTGAAAAATATCCTCACTTTTGAAAAATATCCTCACTTTTGAAAAATATCCTCACTTTTGAAAAATATCCTCGCTTTTGAAAAATATCCTCACTTTTGAAAAATATCCTCACTTTTGAAAAAATATCTCACTTAAATATCTACACTTTTGAAAAATATCCTCACTTTTGAAAAATATCCTCACTTTTGAAAAATATCCTCACTTTTGAAAAATATCCTCACTTTTGAAAAATATCCTCACTTTTGAAAAATATCCTCACTTTTGAAAAATATCCTCACTTTTGAAAAATATCCTCACTTTTGAAAAATATCCTCAAAATTTTTGAAAAATATCCTCACTTTTGAAAAATATCCTCAATTTTTGAAAAATATCCTCACTTTTGAAAAATATCCTCACTTTTGAAAAATATCCTCACTTTTGAAAAATATCCTCGCTTTTGAAAATATCCTCACTTTTGAAAAATATCCTCACTTTTGAAAAATATCCTCACTTTTGAAAAATATCCTCACTTTTGAAAAATATCCTCACTTTTGAAAAATATCCTCACTTTTGAAAAATATCCTCACTTTTGAAAATATCCTCACTTTTGAAAAATATCCTCACTTTTGAAAAATATCCTCACTTTTGAAAATATCCTCACTTTTGAAAAATATCCTCAATTTTGAAAAATATCCTCACTTTTGAAAAACATCCTCACTTTTGAAAAATATCCTCACTTTTGAAAAATATCCTCACTTTTGAAAAATATCCTCACTTTTGAAAAATATCCTCACTTTTGAAAAATATCCTCACTTTTGAAAAATATCCTCACTTTTGAAAAATATCCTCACTTTTGAAAAATATCCTCACTTTTGAAAAATATCCTCACTTTTGAAAAAATATCCTCACTTTTGAAAAATATCCTCACTTTTGAAAAATATCCTCAAATTTTGAAAAATATCCTCAATTTTGAAAAATATCCTCACTTTTGAAAAATATCCTCACTTTTGAAAAATATCCTCACTTTTGAAAAATATCCTCACTTTTGAAAAATATCCTCACTTTTGAAAAATATCCTCACTTTTGAAAAATATCCTCACTTTTGAAAAATATCCTCACTTTTGAAAAATATCCTCACTTTTGAAAAATATCTTCAATTTTGAAAAATATCCTCACTTTTGAAAAATATCCTCACTTTTGAAAAATATCCTTGAAAAAATATCCTCACTTTTGAAAAATATCCTCACTTTTGAAAAATATCCTCACTTTTGAAAATATCCTCACTTTTGAAAAATATCCTCACTTTTTGAAAAATATCCTCACTTTTGAAAAAAATATCCTCACTTTTGAAAAATATCCTCACTTTTGAAAAATATCTCACAAAATTTGAAAAATATCCTCACTTTTGAAAAATATCCTCACTTTTGAAAAATATCCTCACTTTTGAAAAATATCCTCACTTTTGAAAAATATCCTCACTTTTGAAAAATATCCTACACTTTTGAAAAATATCCTTTTGAAAAATATCACTTTTGAAAAATATCCTCACTTTTGAAAAATATCCTCACTTTTGAAAAATATCCTCACTTTTGTTAAAAATATCCTTACTTTTTAAAAATATCCTCACTTTGAAAAATATCCTTCACTTTTGAAAAATATCTCACTTTTTAAAAATATCCTCACTTTTGAAAAATATCCTCACTTTTGAAAAATATCCTCACTTTTGAAAAATATCCTCACTTTTGAAAAATATCCTCACTTTTTAAAAATATCCTCACTTTTGAAAAATATCTTCACTTTTGAAAAATATCTAAATTTTGAAAAATATCCTCACTTTCTAAAATATCCTC
>NW_026551026.1:0-399 GCF_027596085.1 Anoplopoma fimbria | reverse complement strand
CTTTTTAAAATATCCTCACTTTTGAAAAATATCCTCACTTTTGAAAAATATCCTCACTTTATTAAAATATCAACAATTTTGAAAAATATCCTCACTTTGAAAAATATGCTCACTTTTGTAAAATATGCTCACTTTATTAAAATATCTACAATTTTGAAAAATATCCTCACATTTGCAAAATATCTTCACTTTGTTAAAATATCCTCAATTTTGAAAAATATCATCATTTTCTGAAAATATCCTCAATTTTGAAAAATATATTCACTTTCTAAAAATATCCTCGCTTTTGAAAAATATCCTCACTTTTGTAAAATATCCTCACTTTATTAAAATATCCTCACTTTATTAAAATATCTACAAATTTGAAAAATATCCTCACTTTTGTAAAATGTCCTCACT
>NW_026551025.1:0-913 GCF_027596085.1 Anoplopoma fimbria | reverse complement strand
TACTATACTGGTTATATACTGTACTATACTGGTTATATACTGTACTATACTGGTTATTACTGTACTATACTGGTTATTACTGTACTATACTGGTTATTACTGTACTATACTGGTTATATACTGTACTATACTGGTTATATACTGTACTATACTGGTTATATACTGTACTATACTGGTTATATACTGTACTATACTGGTTATATACTGTACTATACTGGTTATTACTGTACTATACTGGTTATATACTGTACTATACTGGTTATATACTGTACTATACTGGTTATATACTGTACTATACTGGTTATATACTGTACTATACTGGTTATATACTGTACTATACTGGTTATATACTGTACTATACTGGTTATACTGACTTACTGTACTGTATACTGGTTATATACTGTACTATACTGGTTATATACTGTACTATACTGGTTATTACTGTACTATACTGGTTATATACTGTACTATACTGGTTATATACTGTACTATACTGGTTATATACTGTACTATACTGGTTATATACTGTACTATACTGGTTATATACTGTACTATACTGGTTATATACTGTACTATACTGGTTATATACTGTACTATACTGGTTATTACTGTACTATACTGGTTATATACTGTACTATACTGGTTATATACTGTACTATACTGGTTATATACTGTACTATACTGGTTATATACTGTACTATACTGGTTATTACTGTACTATACTGGTTATTACTGTACTATACTGGTTATTACTGTACTATACTGGTTATATACTGTACTATACTGGTTATATACTGTACTATACTGGTTATATACTGTACTATACTGGTTATATACTGTACTATACTGGTTATATACTGTACTATACTGGTTATATACTGTACTATACTGGTTATATACTGTACTATACTGG
>NW_026551024.1:0-917 GCF_027596085.1 Anoplopoma fimbria | reverse complement strand
AGTTTAGAGCTTTGGAGCTGCATGACTTAAAGATCGAGGTTAGTTAGCTGTTTAGTTATAAATCTCTATTCAATTCTGTGATATGTCATATTGTGCCTCACCGTCAAAACAGCGTTAAGAGGTTCGGGAAAATGTTCATTCCCGGCAGAAAGGTTCAGAGTGTTCTTTTTTAAATCAAGCATTGTTCCACCTGACTAATGGAGGGGTTTCTGAAGAAACAGGAACATATGCTTTGGGGAACTACAGATTCTGGTATCAGCTAAACTGTTTTATAATTTTCTGCATCGAGTCTTTTGCTGGTCTTCACGTTTAACATCGGTTAGAACGGTACTGTTTAACTTGTCGTTCTGGCCTTTTTAAAGGGCCAGTGTGTAGCATTTAGGGGGATCTATTGGCAGAAATGTAATATGTTAAGTATGTTTTAAATAAGTTAACATTGGGTCTAGATTGGACCATTCACGTTTTCGCGTTGGCCACCGTAGTTCTATGTGCTTGGCTCTTGGGAGAAGTTACGGTTGATTGCAAACTGCAACAGTAAAGCTAGACGCATCAAAATCCTACACACTGCGGCTGCACTTAAATAAGGATGTATAAAGCATACTTGATCGTCTAAGAAATGTTGCAGGAATGAGCCCTAAAACCCATAAATGAGTTCCCTTGTTTGGAAATCAATGGGTTTCTTGAATGGGTTTTTGGTTAGATTCCCTCTCGGCCAAGCCGACTAGTCTACCTTCACAACCAGGAGGTTATCTTGTTGAACAAAAGGTGTGTTTTGCACAGTGCTTATTTTCGCTGCTCTTAGATTATACATTGATGCGACAGCCCTGCTGTTTGACATCTAGTGTGGGAATATGTATAGCTGGCATGGCTCTAGCCCCTGTTTTTTTTCTTAAGGAAAAATCCCTTGGGGGGAATAA
>NW_026551023.1:0-2409 GCF_027596085.1 Anoplopoma fimbria | reverse complement strand
TCCTCCTCTATCTCCTCCTCCCTCTATCTCTTCCTCTATCTCCTCCTCTTCCTCTTCATCTTCCTCTCTTCCTCCTCTCTATCTCCTCCTCCTCTTCCTCTCATCTCTTCCCTCCTCCTCCTCCTCCTCCTCTATCTCCTCCTCCTCCTCCTCCCTCCTCCTCTATCTCCTCCTCTTCCTCCTCCTCTTCCTCCTCCTCTCTCCTCTTTCCTCTTCCTCCCTCCTCTTCTTCCTCCTCTATCTCCTCCTCTTCCTCCTCTTCCTATTCCTCCTCCTCCTCCTCCTCCTCATCTCTCCTATTCTCTCCCTCCTCCTCTTCCTCCTCCTCCTCCTCCTCCTCCTCTCTCCTCTTCCTCCTCCTCTTCCTCTTCCTCCTCCTCCTCCTCTTCCTCCTCCTCCTCATCTTCCTATTCTTCCTCCTCCTCTATCTCCCTCCCTCTTCCTCCTCTTCCTCTTTCTCTTCCTCCTCCTCTTCCTCCTCCTCATCTTCCTCCTCTTCCTCCTCCTCTTGATCTTGTGGTGACCTCACAGGTAGAGGACGTTGGTAGTAGAATGTTTCAATAATTAATACAACAACTCAATTGCAGTTGTAAGCACTTATAAAATAAAGATTAATGTTTATTGATCTACATTAATCTATATTCATGTATATTAATGTATATACATTAATATATATTCATGTATATTAATGTATATACATTATCTATATTCATGTATATTAATGTATATACATTAATATATATTCATATATATTAATGTATATACATTAATATATATGAATATATATTAATTCATCATGACTCTGATAATATAGTTGTTGGTTTGATTTATGAATGGCTCGCTAACATAACATATCGTCTCCATGGAGACGGAGATCTAATGTGGTGACCTACATTAGATATATATAGAACATATATTAACTACTACAACAACCTACTACAGCTGAATATAGATTAATGTATATACATTAATATACATGAATATATATTAATGTATATACATTAATATACATGAATATAGATTAATGTTTATTGATCTACATTAATCTATATTCATGTATATTAATGTATATACATTAATATATATTCATGTATAGTTATTTGTATATACATTAATCTATATTCATGTATATTAATGTATATACATAATATATATTCATATATATTAATGTATATACATTAATATATTCATGTATATTAATGTATATACATTTTTGTGCTCTCTATAATATTTAGAATGTAATATTATTTCCCCGTGTGAGGCTTCTGATGAGCCCAGAAGGTTTTCTGCCTCTTTCCTGTGATATCATATGTTCCTATTATGTTTGTGTATTTTTTAAATTTTGTGCAAAATGAACTAAACTAAAAACTATTTAGAGAACAATGGAATACACATTAACATGTTTAAAAATATGTTCTTTTTTTTTTTTTAAACTGATCAATAAATACCAGGTTCTCACACCGCTTGTCCTCTGAAGGTAATAAACCTCTGGTTCCACAAGTATTTTCATCTTGATTTAACTCTATTTTTTCCACTTCAAAATCATTTGTATAAATAAAGATGAACAAATATACATAATATATAAATATATAATATATAAGTTCACATTTTGGCACAAAAAACCCTTTCTTATGATTCTGACCTTGATGCACAGAGGAAGGAGTAAAATATAAAATATATATAAATATGTTGTTGCTCAAACAGGAAATAAAACATCACAGAAACTAAACAGGTTTATAGATAAACTCTCTCTCTCTCTTTCTTCTTCTTCTTCTTCTTCTTCTTCTTCTTCTTCTTCTTTCGTTGGAAGCGGTTTTTTTCCCAGGAGGCTTTGCTCACGGGGGTTTGTTGTGACGAGGAGAAACGGATCGTGTTACAGCTCATTCATCACCAGCAGCACCACACGCTCTCCACTCTGTGGAGGCTGTGGTTCTTCAGGTGTGTGTGTGTGTGTGTGTGTGTGTGTGTGTGTGTGTGTGTGTGTGTGTGTGTGTGTGTGTGTGTGTGTGTGTGTGTGTGTGTGTGTGTGTGTGTGTGTGTGTGTGTGTGTGTTGATGCTCGGCTGTTTCCAGGACAGCAGCTGTTTCTGACTGCCTGAGATGAACTTCAGTCTCATTGTGTGTTGAAGGTCTTTAACAGCAGTACTCTGATATAAATACCACGTTGTAGAAGTACTCTGATATAAATACCATTGCCAGAAGTACTCTTGGATATAAATACCACGTTGTAGAAGTACTCTGATATAAATACCACGTTGTAGAAGTACTCTGATATAAATACCACGTTGTAGAAGTACTCTGATATAAATACCACGTTGTAGAAGTACTCTGATATAAATACCACGTTGTAGAAGTACTCTGATATAAATACCACGTTGTAGAAGTACTCTGATATAAATACCACGTTGTA
>NW_026551022.1:0-1744 GCF_027596085.1 Anoplopoma fimbria | reverse complement strand
TCTCTTCCTCCTCCTCCTCCTCCTCTTCCACCTCCTCCTCTATCTCTTTCTCCTCCTCCTCTTCCTCTATCTCTTCCTCTTCCTCCTCTATCTCTTCCTCCTCCTCCTCCTCCTCCTCCTCTATCTCATCCTCCTCCTCCTCTATCTCCTCCTCCTCCTCTTCCTCCTCTTTCTCCTCCTCCTCTTCCTCCTCCTCTATCTCCTCCTCCTCCTCTTCCTCCTCTATCTCCTCTATCTCCTCCTCTTCCTCCTCCTCTATCTCCTCCTCCTCTTCCTCCTCCTCCTCCTCTTCCTCCTCTTCCTATTCCTCCTCCTCTTCCTCCTCCTCATCTTCCTCCTCTTCCTCCTCCTCTTCCTCTTCCTCCTCCTCCTCCTCCTCATCTTCCTCCTCCTCTTCCTCCTCCTCCTCTTCCTCTATCTCACTCTCTTATTGTTTTATCCTCTAACTTAATTCATCATGACTTGATAAGCTGCATTAGTTGTTGGTTTGATTTATGAATGGCTCGTTAACATGATGAATCGTCTCCATGGAGACGGAGATCTTGTGGTGACCTCACAGGTAGAGAGGACGTTGGTAGTAGAATGTTTCAATAATTAATACAACAACTCAATTGCAGTTGTAAAGCACTTATAAAATAAAGATTAATGTTTATTGATCTACATTAATCTATATTCATGTATATTAATGTATATACATTAATATATATTCATGTATATTAATGTATATACATTAATATATATTCATGTATATTAATGTATATACATTAATATATTTCATGTATATAATGTATACATTAATATATATTCATGTATATTAATGTATATACATTTGAGCTCTCTATAATATTTAGAATGTAATATTATTTGGGTGTTTCTGATGAGCCCAGAAGGTTTTCTGCCTCTTCCTGTGATATCATATGTCTCTATTATGTTTGTGTATTTTTAATTTTGTGCAAAATGAACTAAACTAAAACTATTTAGAGAACAATGGAATACACATTAACATGTTTAAAAATATGTTCTTTTTTTTTTTTTTAAACTGATCAATAAATACCTGGTAGGTTCTCACACACCGTTGTCCTCTGAAGGTAATAAACTCCTGGTTCCACAAGTATTTTCATCCTGATTTAACTCTATTTTTCCACTTCAAAATCATTTGTGTAAATAAAGATGAACAAATATACATTATATATAAATATATAATATATAAGTTCACATTTTGGCACAAAAAACCCTTCTTATGATTCTGACCTTGATGCACAGAGGAAGGAGTAAAATATAAAATATATATAAATATGTTGTTGCTCAAACAGGAAATAAAACATCACAGAAACTAAACAGGTTTATAGATAAACTCTCTCTCTTTCTTCTTCTTCTTCTTCTTCTTCTTCTTCTTCTTCTTCTTCTTTCGCGTTGGAAGCGTTTTTTTCCCAGGAGGCTTTGCTCACGGGGGTTTGTTGTGACGAGGAGAAACGGATCGTGTTACAGCTCATTCATCACCAGCAGCACCACACGTCTCCACTCTGTGGAGGCTGTGGTTCTTCAGGGTGTGTGTGTGTGTGTGTGTGTGTGTGTGTGTGTGTGTGTGTGTGTGTGTGTGTGTGTGTGTGTGTGTGTGTGTGTGTGTGTGGTGTGTGTGTGTGTGTGTGTGTGTGTGTTGATGCTCGGCTGTTTCCAGGACAGCAGCTGCTTCTGACTGCCTGAGATGAACTTCAGTCTCATTGTGTGTTGAAGGTCTTTAACA
>NW_026551021.1:0-10826 GCF_027596085.1 Anoplopoma fimbria | reverse complement strand
ATTTGTTCATACATATAAAACACAATATATTTTAATGTTTCCATCCATCCATCCATTTCCGTAACCGCTTATCCAGTTAAGGGTCGCGGGGTGCTGGAGCCGATCTCAGCTGTCAATGGGCGAAGGCAGGGTACACCCTGGACAGGTCGCCAGCCTATCACAGGGCTGACATATATAGACAGACAACCACTCACACTCACATCCACACCTACGGGCAATTTCAGAGTCATCAATTAACCTAAGCTGCATGTCTTTGGACTGTGGGAGGAAGCCGGAGAACCCGGAGAGAACCCACGCTGACACGGGAGAACATGCAAACTCCACACAGAAGGTTGTCCGGCCCGGGAATTGAACCGGGCCCCTCTTGCTGTGAGGCGACAGTGCTAACCACTACACCACCCACGTGCAGCCTATTTAATGTTTCATTCTCTTTATTTAATTTTTCATTCTCTTTATTTAATCTTTTATTTTCTTTATTTAATGTTTTAATATCTTTATTTAATGTTTTATTCTCTTTATTTAATGTTTCATTATCTTTATTTAATTTTTCATTCTCTTTATTTAATGTTTTATTTTCTTTATTTAATGTTTTATTCTCTTTATTTAATGTTTCGTGTTTGTCACAGTAGCGGTTCAGTGACGTAACGTCATGATGTTTTCACGGATGTTTATCTGGACGGCTCATCCTCCTGTATACCGGTGTGCCGGATTACGGTGTTTTTCACGGTACCCGGTACCGGTGGACCGGCCGCTCAACCTCCTATAGCTAGCAGAGCTAGAGGAGGTTGAGCCGCCTGGGAGCTAGAGGAGGCGTCCGGTAGAATCCCAGTGACCGGGAAATAGGTTCCGCGATCACCGCGCATTGCATGCCGGGTAGATTTTTTTTTATTTTATTTTTTTTTAACTTTATTGAGACATTTGTTCATACATATAAAACACAATATATTTATATATATATGTATATATTTAAATTTTCAAGTTCTTATTTTTAAGATCTTAAGTTGATGCCACGAAGGCTGCAATATCATCTATTATCTTTATTTAATGTTTTATTCTCTTTATTTAATGTTTTATTTTCTTTATTTAATGTTTTAATATCTTTATTTAATGTTTCATTCTCTTTATTTAATTTTTCATTCTCTTTATTTAATCTTTTATTTTCTTTATTTAATGTTTTAATATCTTTATTTAATGTTTTATTCTCTTTATTTAATGTTTCATTATCTTTATTTAATTTTTCATTCTCTTTATTTAATGTTTTATTTTCTTTATTTAATGTTTTATTCTCTTTATTTAATGTTTCGTGTTTGTCACAGTAGCGGTTCAGTGACGTAACGTCATGATGTTTTCACGGATGTTTATCTGGACGGCTCATCCTCCTGTATACCGGTGTGCCGGATTACCGGTGTTTTTCACGGTACCGGTACCGGTGGACCGGCCGGCTCAACCTCCTATAGCTAGCAGAGCTAGAGGAGGTTGAGCCGCCCGGGAGCTAGAGGAGCCGTCCCGGTAGAATCCCGGTGACCGGGAAATAGGTTCCGGCGATCACCGCGCATTGCATGCCGGGTAGATTTTTATTTTTATTTTTTTTAACTTTATTGAGACATTTGTTCATACATATAAAACACAATATATTTATATATATATGTATATATTTAAATTTTCAAGTTCTTATTTTTAAGATCTTAAGTTGATGCCACGAAGGCTGCAATATCATCTATTATCTTTATTTAATGTTTTATTCTCTTTATTTAATGTTTTATTTTCTTTATTTAATGTTTTAATATCTTTATTTAATGTTTCATTCTCTTTATTTAATTTTTCATTCTCTTTATTTAATCTTTTATTTTCTTTATTTAATGTTTTACTCTCTTTATTTAATTAATGTTTTAATACCTTTATTTAATGTTTCATTATCTTTATTTAATGTTTTATTCTCTTTGTTTAATGTTTCAATATCTTTATTTAATGTTTTATTCTATTTATTTAATGTTTCATTCTCTTTATTTAATGTTTTAATATCTTTATTTAATGTTTTATTATCTTTATTTAATGTTTCGCGTTTATCACAGTCGCGGTGCAGTGACGTAACGTCATGATGTTTTCACGGATGTTTATCTGGACGGCTCATCCTCCTGTATACCGGTGTGCCGGATTACCGGTGTTTTTCACGGTACCGGTACCGGTGGACCGGTACGGCTCAACCTCCTATAGCTAGCATAGCTAGAGGAGGTTGAGCCGTCTGGGAGCTAGAGGAGGCGTCCCGGTAGAATCCCGTGACCGGGAAATAGGTTCCGGCGATCACCGCGCAATGCATGCCGGGTAGATTTTTTTTTTTTATTTTTTTTAAATTCACTAACTTTATTGAGACATTTGTTCATATATTTATATATATATATATATATATAAATTTTCAAGTTCTTATTTTTAAGATGTTAAGTTGATGCCACGAAGGCTGCAATATCATCTATTATCTTTATTTAATGTTTTATTATCTTTATTTACTGTTTCGCGTTTGTCACAGTCGCGGTGCAGTGACGTCACGTCATGATGTTTTCACGGATGTTTATCTGGACGGCTCATCCTCCTGTATACCGGTGTGCCGGATTACCGGCGTTTTTCACGGTACCGGTACCGGTGGACCGATTTCAACCTCCTATAGCTAGCATAGCTAGAGGAGGTTGAGCCGTCTGGGAGCTAGAGGAATGCGTCCCGGTAGAATCCCGGTGACCGGGAAATAGGTTCCGCGATCACCGCTTTATTGCATGCCGGGTAGATTTTTTTTTTAATTATTATTATTTTTTTTTAAATTCACTAACTTTATTGAGACATTTGTTCATATATTTATATATATATGTATATATTTAAATTTTCAAGTTCTTATTTTTAAGATGTTAAGTTGATGCCACGAAGGCTGCAATATCATCTATTATCTTTATTTAATGTTTTATTATCTTTATTTAATGTTTCGCGTTTGTCACAGTCGCGGTGCAGTGACGTCACGTCATGATGTTTTCACGGATGTTTATCTGGACGGCTCATCCTCCTGTATACCGGTGTGCCGGATTACCGGCGTTTTTTAACGGTACCGGTACCGGTGGACCGACCGTTCAACCTCCTCTAGCTAGCATAGCTAGAGGAGGTTGAGCCGTCTGGGAAATGAGGAGGCGTCCCGGTAGAATCCCGGTGACCGGGAAATAGGTTCCGGCGATCACCACGCATTGCATGCCGGGTAGATTTTTTTTTTTTTTAATTAATGTTTCAATACCTTTAATTTTTTTTTAATTTTTTAAATTCACTAACTTTATTGAGACATTTGTTCATACATATAAAACACAATATATTTATATATATATGTATATATTTAAATTTTCAAGTTCTTATTTTTAAGATGTTAAGTTGATGCCACGAAGGCTGCAATATCATCTATTATCTTTATTTAATGTTTTATTATCTTTATTTAATGTTTCGCGTTTGTCACAGTCGCGGTGCAGTGACGTCACGTCATGATGTTTTCACGGATGTTTATCTGGACGGCTCATCCTCCTGTATACCGGTGTATACAGGAGGAACATTTGTTCATACATATAAAACACAATATATTTATATATATATATATGTATATATTTACATTTTCAAGTTCTTATTTTTAAGATCTTAAGTTGATGCCACGAAGGCTGAAACATCATCTATTATCTTTATTTAATGTTTTATTCTATTTATTTAATGTTTTATTATCTTTATTTAATGTTTTTAAATGCGATCACCGCGCATTGCATGCCGGGTATATTTTTTTTTATTTTTTTTTTTTAAATTCACTAACTTTATTGAGACATTTGTTCATACATATAAAACACAATATATTTATATATATATGTATATATTTAAATTTTCAAGTTCTTATTTTTAAGATGTTAAGTTGATGCCACGAAGGCTGCAATATCATCTATTATCTTTATTTAATGTTTTATTATCTTTATTTAATGTTTCGTGTTTGTCACAGTAGCGGTTCAGAGACGTAACGTCATGATGTTTTCACGGATGTTTCACTGGACGGCTCATCCTCCTGTATACCGGTGTGCCGGATTACCGGTGTTTTTCACGGTACCGGTACCGGTGGACCGCCGGCTCAACCTCCTATAGCTAGCAGAGCTAGAGGAGGTTGAGCCGCCCGGGAGCTAGAGGAGCCGTCCCGGTAGAATCCCGGTGACTGGGAAATAGGTTCCGGCGATCACCTATCAAAATGGAATCAACTATTCCATTTTTTTTTTTTTTTAATGGGTTCAAATGTGTTCAGAATTTCACGCTTTCCATTATTAAAACAACTGAATACTCGTACTTCTCCAAGGCTGTACAAACCATTTAGTCCTTCTGAGTTTTAATCTTATCTGCTGCATCCGGCTTTTCCCTTTTTGTTTTTCCCATGAACCCACTGTGGTCAGGGTTGACTTAAACATGGTGCTAAAAGAAGTGGCTCCCTCGGCCGATGCAACACCGTATAGTCCTAACAGCTGTAGAACAAAGGGTGAAGTTATTGTTTGTTCTCCTTCACAGATCCGAGGGATGAGCATTGATCAGGCCATTACACAGCTGCAGTTCAACGACAAGAAAGGAGCAAAGATCATGAAAGAGGTTAGTAGCTGAATGTTCACCTTTCATTATTGTGTGTTTAATGTAATTAGACACCACAGTCACGGATATTTTCCTCAAATTCCTGTATGATAACAATGTTTCCAATTTCACGGCTCATATATTTTTATTTCTAGAGTTGTGTATTCATGCATTGATTTGACAGCATTCCCATCACACCAATGCACTAGAAGTGTATTTATAGATGTCACAGCGCCTTTTTTTTTTTTTTTTTCTTTTTCGTTCAGGTTCTTGAGGAAGCTCAAGAGATGGCGGTCAAAAATCACAATGTAGAGTACAAATCCAACCTGTATGTAGGTAAGTGTCTACAGCTCTGATGGGAAACACTACAGTGTAAACTACTTCACATTATTAACACAACAGAACCTCCGGTAGCTGGATGGCTAAAATTAAAAACAAGGTTTTTAATAATAAGCAAGTTTTGATATCACAGCTATTGGCAGTATTTATTCAAATATTTTGACTATTTATTTTTTTTTAAATAAAAAACTTTTGTTTCCCAAAACCATTTAAAAAATCTCAGTCATCACGTGCTGTCAGCCATTGTGCCCAAAGCAAGAAAATGAAAATTCAGAATATCTGTTCTATTCTGATAGCTGGATCAGGTATCAGTGACAATGAGGCTGATCTATTCAGTTAAATTAGGCTTTATACAGGAATTTAAACTCCTGTTTATGTCATGTCCAATATGTTAATGCATTAAGTTTACCATCTGCATTGTAATTCCGGTTAATTTGAAGGTTGCTTGTGTACACTTTAGTATTTTAATAATGAATAACATTTCAGTAAATGTGTTTCAATGTATTTATTTGTTACATTTTGTTTAACAAAGGGAGTAAAGAAATGCTTAAGTCAAGCCTAATGTTGCTGTCCACATAAAAGACTGATCCCAGTCACTCCCTCACAGTGAGGCATACAGCTAGTTCAGATCGGTACTCTATCAGCCAAAGCCCAGATATCTGTATTGGTGTCTGGACTGAAAAAGTGTGATCAGTGCATCACTACTTCAGAACGGGGGAAATGACCTTCAGTAGGAGGGTGAGCCGGTAAGAGCAGTAGATTACCTTTGAGTTCAGATGGCGTGCAGAGTGGGTAATTTATGTGGAGTTGAGCACGTTATCACAGATAAGCCTAAACTCAGCACACATTGTTATTTTGACCAGTTTTCATTCAAAGGCACCTCTACAAATTAAACGAGTATTCTGTACCTTATCGCTCTCTCTCTCTTTATATCTCATCCCCTCTTTAATAACCCACCTCTCCCCCTCCTCCTGCAGCTGAGTCCTACTCCGGCAAAGGGAAGTACCTGAAGTGGATCCGTTACCACGGCAGGGGGATGTTTGGCATCATGGACAAAGTTAACTGTCACTACTTTGTGAAGCTGGTGGAGGGCTCGCCGCCCCAGATCGAGGAGAAGACGAGCTTTGACCAGGCCAAAGAGTACGTCCAGAACCTGAAGAACCGGACAATCATCCACAGCCTGTAGACCATCTGATTGGATAATATTTATCATGTACCTTTTACTGTATTTCTGTCTGTGTGTGTTTCTTTAACATGACATTTGTAAATAAACAAATAAAATAATGGGTTATGAGCCCAAATAGAATTACTTTGTCTTGTGTATTATTTTGAAATAATATTGACTGCAGCCAGTGATGCAGTTTTTAAACACAGTAATGTCTACTTCAGACAGAGACCACAAAGCACAGCAATGTTTAAGAATAGACTGATATTTATGTCTTTTTCTACAATAGGTAATCACATTTTATCTGACATATGATACATTTATGCTTCACATAAAGTAACAGTTGGCATTAGTCGCATCTACAAGTGCTCCGTTCAATAGTTGGAAGATTGAATATTTAGTAGATAGATTGAAGGTACACCTTTAAGCCCTGTGATGTGGTTAGCTGTCTATTGTCCAATCAGGCTAATAGATGTTTTCTGGGTGAACTTGTTTTTTGTTAATTTAAAGTATTTTTGTGTAATAATAGTTAATTACAGTAGCATTAAACAAATTAAATTAACATAATATAGAAACAGAACCAAAAAGAAGAGCAGCAGGAGAGTCTGTTGGTGGTAGACGGGTGCAGTACTTCACTGAAAATGTATTACCACATCAACAAGTGCAGACGACCAATGACGACTTTACTCTTACTGTTTGCACCACTACCAATGTACACATTTGTTTTTTGCAACAGTTTACAAATGGCTAAATCTACCCAATTCTGAATTATACATAGTGCCTCGATAACCTTTTGATTACTATGACCATGTTGTATTGTGCAGTCAATCCAAAACATTTCTCAGAGGGTGTGTGCTCACGTCTGCCGCTCAACCAATTAAAGACAGCTCTGGAGCACTCTGTTCGTGACAAAAGGTAAAAGTGAAGGGAGTTCTTGATTCGAGAATTTCACTTGTTGCAGTTTGATGAGTAGTGGCTGGTGTCAACCACTTTAAAACCTGTGATCAAATGTGTACTTTGCCGCTGGCTTCCTCTTTCCACCGTAGCACACAGCAAGCAGGCACGGGCCTCTCACTGCACCTCAGGTAAATGTCAGTGTTTTTGTGCCACACGAAAACAGAGCCATGACACATTCAAAGTCACTAACATCAACTTTCTTCTGCATTCTGATGCCTGGGTTAAACCTCAGCAGCACAAGTTGTTGCCACGTGATTGGCTGTTTAGGTATTTACATTAATGAGCAGTTGAGCAGGCATAACTAATAGAGTGACTGGTGAGTGTATAAGAATTTTAATGACTGCACGCTGGGAGAAATATATTCATTCATTCTATTAATATCTGTCACAAATGTAACTAAATTTAAAACACTATTTCACCTACTTTTCCATTAAATTTCTTTCAAAATGATGAACACATTGTTACACCCACCGACTCATCTCTGGCGTCTTTTTGGAAGAGAGCTGCCTGTCTCTGTGTGTTTCAGGTCTGCCACGCCCCCCTTTCAGTGCCTGAAGCACCCACACCTGGAGCTGCTTATCAACCTCCGGGTCCAGTGCTTCTGCCCTCTCTTTCGCTCTTGGTCTGTGAGCTGGTAGTTTGCTGCTGCCGTGAGCATTTGTACTGTGGAACCTGTGTTTATACTGTTGCCCTCTGTTTTGGGCTGGTTAGTTGGTCGGGAGGTTTGTTAGTTACCGGTCTGGGTCATTTTGTGGAAGCTGGGTAGCAGTTCTCTGCCATTTATGTTCTCATTTCTGTCTTCTCCTGTTTTCTAGTCAGCTAGGGAGCTCAGTATTGTGTTTCTGTTTGTTTCTGTAGGAAGGTTCAATTTCTTATTTTCTAGATAGTGTGGGGTTTTGTTTATTTATTTGGCCTTAGAGACCCTGATTCCAATTAAGTTGGGTTATTTCTGTTAATCATTGTGGTATCAATAAATGTTACTTAGTGTTCCAGCTGCCTTTCATTCAGTTTCAACTCTTGTCAAGGTTTTTCAAATAGTTATGTTACTGCCTGTGTCCCCCTTGGCACATGAAGTAGGCCGTAACACACGTGATTCGGATATGTTCATGTCTGGAAGAGATTTGAGATGCGATGGGTTAAGTGTGTGTGTATGCCATACTGTCACAGCTTCACTGTGATGGGACTGCTAGTTGTGTTAGGATGACAGCAGTCACTGTAACTCCTCCCGGCCTGGAGTTCAAACCTGTCAGCTTCATGGCTCTTCATCCCCTACACGTCCACCACTCTATTGTGAGCCTGCAGACATCAGACACTGAGTTGCCTCAGTGTCTTTTAAAAAAACAGGAAACGATAAGCTGGAAGTGACTGGCTTTGCTTGGAGGCTTCAGTCTGGAGGAAGAATTTCATGTTTTAAAAATATAATCTTTTTAGCTAACAGCAGGCTTCTTTTAAAACACTTTTTTGTGACTGTAGAATAAGATAAAACCACCATTTTTTAAAATATTCACGTAACCTTTTAATGTTGGTCGGAGGACTGACATGTAAATTGCTTATTTGTTACTTTTTCAGTGTATTTTTGGTTGACCCCGCCTTCTTATCTAACCCTCCTGCAGGATGTAATTAAGTTTACCCGGTGTCTTTCATGTCTTCATCTATTTATTATTTGCAATCTCTTTTGCATTTCCCATCATTATTGTCTGTTATTCTGCTAATAAAATGAATTTAGAAGCAAAGAAAAACTCCCTTTAGAAGAACAAACTGGGAGTGGAGATATGAGAAAAATGCACTCTTTGGGAATTTGTATTTTCTAAAGGTCACAGTGTCTCGTTGTTGTCGAGGCCCAGAGCTTTGGTCTCTGCTGTTCCTAATTGGCCTTTAGTTTCCTGTTCGTGATGTGAGTGATCCAGCTCGGGCCTGCCTGTCACCGTGTCCCTCCAAAGCCCTTGTCAGCTCTGAGCAGCTTTGAGTGTATTTTCAAATAAAATGCCATCTGCTGGCCCCAATTTCAGCATACAAGTGCCCTCAATCTCAGGTTGGAGGCCGGCTCGGTCCCTCAGCACCAAGCAGCATGGACTTCTGAAAAGAGCAAAGGTTTCATCTTAGTCCTGTTTTCTTTTCCTTTCTCTCCCCTACCCAGACGGTCTCTTTATTTCTAATCTCCTTCTGCCTCTCTGAGCGCAAACACAAACATGCATAAAACCTTCGGTGGAATATGCATTATTAACAATTTAAAATTGATTTAATATTACCATTACATTTTAACGGTCAACGTTTTTTTTTTGGATATTGGCCATGCTGCTATCAGTCGGGCTCTACCAAACACCACCACAGAGACATGAAGTTCAATTCCCAGAAGAAGTACCTCTGGGTTCCAACAAACACGATTGATAATTTGAGAGTGGGAAGCAAGTTGGGATCATATCATTATCAGGTTGTCTGCACAGTAGGAGGTTGAACTTGCTCCTGCCAGGGTTTGGACAAAACAAGAGAAAATCTTATTTGGATATTTAACTAAGAGGGAATGTTCTGCACCGAAATTTGCTAGTGATTGCACATCTGAAGGAGAAGTCGAAAAAATTAAAACAGATTAGGATACAAGTTTATCGACTCTGTTGGCATGTTAGCATCCCTTTACATACACAGACAAAGGTTGAACGTATGGATTCATAAAGTCAGTAAACTGAGCAAAGATACATTCAAAAGCAATTCAAAGTGTTTATATCACAGAAAAGAACAGTAAACTGCTTTTACTTGTGACAAAAACCTGAAGTATCAGGACCATATGATGTCAGCCAATCAGAGGCTTTGAAATCATACACTGTGTGAAATATTCATGAGCGGGTGCAGTTCCTCAAAACAGAAGCAGGGGCGCTGTGCTGATACACAGATTATACACAGGATCTGGTAAAAGTGAAAAAAAAGGACATTGATATTTTTGGTATGTAAGCTTTCTACACCCATAGAAACACTTCTACACTGTTAGAATTAGCAGGACTCTGACCCTGTCCTCGTAATATCAAATGTCCTGCTAGTGTCGGCGTGTGTTCATAGCAAATGTCTGCTTAAATCACAAAAAACAACACACACACACACACACACACACACACACACACACACACACACACACACACACACACACACACACACACACAGATATGATACAATAATTCGCACACCAAAATGAGTTGGCACTGTACAGATGACTGGCTCTGCCCGGCGGCTATGGATGGATTGAAGTGAAAAAAGTTTGGCGAAACTTCGGCCAACAAACCTGAGAGGCTTGTTGTCCATCTGGGCTTTCTGTCAGATCGAACATGTTTCTGTGAATCGTGCTGTGAAGCAGCAATAGTGCTGATTAATGGCTGTGTCAATGCTGTGCCGTGTGTGTCTGTGTGCATTAGAGAGGATGAGCAATCCCAAGAGAGAATGTGTAATTTATAGTTCAGCTTTTATCCTATTCATTATTCGTGACTTTTTCATGAAACCACCTTGGTAGATTTCACAACTCAAGTCATTTTAAAGTCTACTTTATGACTTTCACACTTTATACAAAGTAATGGAAGTTAATGGATGCTTGGAATGGTCGGAAAGACACATCCAAAAAACAAAAAACTGCACAGACTGCATTTGCGAATGGTCCGTTGAAATGTAAAGTATATCATTTGTAGTCAAGGATTAAAAACGTGCAATCACACTAGTATAGTGGTCATTATCACGAAAACAACATAGGATTACATAAATCAATGGCATCATC
>NW_026551020.1:0-3260 GCF_027596085.1 Anoplopoma fimbria | reverse complement strand
CAAAAATGTGTTTTAGGAGGCTTAAAGTGATAAATAGCAGCTTTTGGCAGTTATGTAGCGTTAACTACAGGTAAACTGTGTATTAATGAACATTATCGAGTTATATCCTGCAGAAATGTGTTTTAGGAGGCTTAAAGTGATAAATAGCAGCTTTTGACAGTAATGTCGCGTAAACTGGAGGTAAACTGTGTATTAATGAACATTATCGAGTTTCGAGACTATATCCTGCAGAAATGTGTTTTAGGAGGCTTAAAGTGATAAAGAGCAGCTTTTGACAGTAATGTCGCGTAAACTGTGTATTAATGAACATTATCGAGTTTCGAGACTATATCCTGCAGAAATGTGTTTTAGGAGGCTTAAAGTGATAAATAGCAGCTTTTGGCAGTTATGTAGCGTTAACTACAGGTAAACTGTGTATTATTGAACATTACCCAAATTTCAGTAAAAACTGTGTATTAATGAACATTATCGAGTTTCGAGACTATATCCTGCAGAAATGTGTTTTAGGAGGCTTAAAGTGATAAATAGCAGCTTTTGGCAGTAATGTCGCGTAAACTACAGGTAAACTGTGTATTAATGAACATTATCGAGTTTCGAGACTATATCCTGCAGAAATGTGTTTTAGGAGGCTTAAAGTGATAAATAGCAGCTTTTGGCAGTAATGTTGCGTAAACTACAGGTAAACTGTGTATTAATGAACATTATCGAGTTTCGAGACTATATCCTGCAGAAATGTGTTTTAGGAGGCTTAAAGTGATAAATAGCAGCTTTTGGCAGTTATGTAGCGTAAACTACAGGTAAACTGTGTATTAATGAACATTATCGAGTTTCGAGACGATATCCTGCAGAAATGTGTTTTAGGAGGCTTAAAGTGATAAATAGCAGCTTTTGGCAGTAATGTCGCGTAAACTACAGGTAAACTGTGTATTAATGAACATTATCGAGTTTCGAGACTATATCCTGCAAAAATGTGTTTTAGGAGGCTTAAAGTGATAAATAGCAGCTTTTGGCAGTAATATCGCGTAAACTACAGGTAAACTGTGTATTAATGAACATTATCGAGTTATATCCTGCAGAAATGTGTTTTAGGAGGCTTAAAGTGATAAATAGCAGCTTTTGGCAGTAATGTCGCGTAAACTACAGGTAAACTGTGTATTAATGAACATTATCGAGTTTCGAGACTATATCCTGCAGAAATGTGTTTTAGGAGGCTTAAAGTGATAAATAGCAGCTTTTGGCAGTTATGTAGCGTTAACTACAGGTAAACTGTGTATTAATGAACATTATCGAGTTATATATCCTGCAGAAATGTGTTTTAGGAGGCTTAAAGTGATAAATAGCAGCTTTTGGCAGTTATGTAATGTACAGGTAAACTGTGTAAACATTACAGGTAAACTGTGTATTAATGAACATTATCGAGTTTCGAGACTATATCCTGCAGAAATGTGTTTTAGGAGGCTTAAAGTGATAAATAGCAGCTTTTGGCAGTAATGTCGCGTAAACTACAGGTAAACTGTGTATTAATGAACATTATCGAGTTTCGAGACTATATCCTGCAGAAATGTGTTTTAGGAGGCTTAAAGTGATAAATAGCAGCTTTTGGCAGTAATGTCGCGTAAACTACAGGTAAACTGTGTATTAATGAACATTATCGAGTTTCGAGACTATATCCTGCAGAAATGTGTTTTAGGAGGCTTAAAGTGATAAATAGCAGCTTTTGGCAGTAATGTAGCGTTAACTACAGGTAAACTGTGTATTAATGAACATTATCGAGTTTCGAGACTATATCCTGCAGAAATGTGTTTTAGGAGGCTTAAAGTGATAAATAGCAGCTTTTGGCAGTTATGTAGCGTTAAACTACAGGTAAACTGTGTATTAATGAACATTATCGAGTTTCGAGACTATATCCTGCAGAAATGTGTTTTAGGAGGCTTAAAGTGATAAATAGCAGCTTTTGGCAGTTATGTCGCGTTAAACTACAGGTAAACTGTGTATTAATGA
Source organism: Anoplopoma fimbria (assembly GCF_027596085.1). NCBI lineage: Eukaryota > Metazoa > Chordata > Actinopteri > Perciformes > Anoplopomatidae > Anoplopoma > Anoplopoma fimbria. The sequence continues at coordinate 1,259 of NW_026551020.1, read as the reverse complement.
ACATTATCGAGTTTCGAGACTATATCCTGCAGAAATGTGTTTTAGGAGGCTTAAAGTGATAAATAGCAGCTTTTGGCAGTAATGTCGCGTAAACTACAGGTAAACTGTGTATTAATGAACATTATCGAGTTTCGAGACTATATCCTGCAGAAATGTGTTTTAGGAGGCTTAAAGTGATAAATAGCAGCTTTTGACAGTAATGTCGCGTAAACTGGAGGTAAACTGTGTATTAATGAACATTATCGAGTTTCGAGACTATATCCTGCAGAAATGTGTTTTAGGAGGCTTAAAGTGATAAATAGCAGCTTTTGGCAGTTATGTAGCGTTAACTACAGGTAAACTGTGTATTATTGAACATTACCCAAATTTCAGTAAAAACTGTGTATTAATGAACATTATCGAGTTTCGAGACTATATCCTGCAGAAATGTGTTTTAGGAGGCTTAAAGTGATAAATAGCAGCTTTTGGCAGTAATGTCGCGTAAACTACAGGTAAACTGTGTATTAATGAACATTATCGAGTTTCGAGACTATATCCTGCAGAAATGTGTTTTAGGAGGCTTAAAGTGATAAATAGCAGCTTTTGGCAGTAATGTCGCGTAAACTACAGGTAAACTGTGTATTAATGAACATTATCGAGTTTCGAGACTATATCCTGCAGAAATGTGTTTTAGGAGGCTTAAAGTGATAAATAGCAGCTTTTGGCAGTAATGTCGCGTAAACTACAGGTAAACTGTGTATTAATGAACATTATCGAGTTTCGAGACTATATCCTGCAGAAATGTGTTTTAGGAGGCTTAAAGTGATAAATAGCAGCTTTTGGCAGTAATGTAGCGTAAACTACAGGTAAACTGTGTATTAATGAACATTATCGAGTTTCGAGACTATATCCTGCAAAATGTGTTTTAGGAGGCTTAAAGTGATAAATAGCAGCTTTTGGCAGTAATGTAGCGTTAACTACAGGTAAACTGTGTATTAATGAACATTATCGAGTTTCGAGACTATATCCTGCAGAAATGTGTTTTAGGAGGCTTAAAGTGATAAATAGCAGCTTTTGACAGTAATGTAGCGTTAACTACAGGTAAGGTAAAAACTGTGTATTAATGAACATTATCGAGTTTCGAGACTATATCCTGCAGAAATGTGTTTTAGGAGGCTTAAAGTGATAAATAGCAGCTTTTGGCAGTTATGTAGCGTTAACTACAGGTAAACTGTGTATTATTGAACATTACCCAAATTTCAGTAAAAACTGTGTATTAA
>NW_026551019.1:0-882 GCF_027596085.1 Anoplopoma fimbria | reverse complement strand
TTTTGACAGTAATGTAGCGTTAACTACAGGTAAACTGTGTATTATTGAACATTACCCAAATTTCAGTAAAAACTGTGTATTAATGAACATTATCGAGTTTCAAGACTATATCCTGCAGAAATGTGTTTTAGGAGGCTTAAAGTGATAAATAGCAGCTTTTGACAGTAATGTAGCGTTAACTACAGGTAAACTGTGTATTATTGAACATCACCCAAATTTCAGTAAAAACTGTGTATTAATGAACATTATCGAGTTTCAAGACTATATCCTGCAGAAATGTGTTTTAGGAGGCTTAAAGTGATAAATAGCAGCTTTTGGCAGTAATGTCGCCTAAACTACAGGTAAACTGTGTATTAATGAACATTATCAAGTTTCGAGACTAGCGTAAACTGGAGGTAAACTGTGTATTAATGAACATTATCGAGTTTCGAGACTATATCCTGCAGAAATGTGTTTTAGGAGGCTTAAAGTGATAAATAGCAGCTTTTGGCAGTAATGTCGCGTAAACTACAGGTAAACTGTGTATTAATGAACATTATCGAGTTTCGAGACTATATCCTGCAGAAATGTGTTTTAGGAGGCTTAAAGTGATAAATAGCAGCTTTTGGCAGTAATGTCGCGTAAACTACAGGTAAACTGTGTATTAATGAACATTATCGAGTTTCGAGACTATATCCTGCAGAAATGTGTTTTAGGAGGCTTAAAGTGATAAATAGCAGCTTTTGGCAGTAATGTCGCGTAAACTACAGGTAAACTGTGTATTAATGAACATTATCGAGTTTCGAGACTATATCCTGCAGAAATGTGTTTTAGGAGGCTTAAAGTGATAAATAGCAGCTTTTGGCAGTAATGTAGCGTAAACTACAGGTAAACTGTGTATTA
>NW_026551018.1:0-2421 GCF_027596085.1 Anoplopoma fimbria | reverse complement strand
CCCTTTGAATGTTTTATGGACTTTGAGTTCATTACCTGAAAAAGGTCTTCTGAGTTATTTATCCAAAGTCAAGCTTTACGTTCGTTTTGTGCTGCTGGATCCCTGTGTTTTTTATAAGAATAAATTCCTCTGTTACAACTTCACCCACCTCGTCTCCTGCAATTGTGCTCCACCTGTATCATAACAGTAATTGGTTTACAAATGCAGTTATTTGTTGGTACCTAGAATTTAATCTAAAGCCCCCCCCTGCTGTTTTCTCGGAAGAAGCAATGTCCGTTTAACATTTTAAATTGCAAATTTATCATGGATTTGCTTAAGTGATGCAAATGATTACACCTTCTGTTTCACAGTACACGGCTTATAAAATCCACAAAGGCCGAGATAGGTTTTACTCTTTCATTTTCAATGACATCATGGGCTTTGAGAAAATGACTAACAGAGGAGTTAGGAAGACGTGAAACTGGCCATGAAGGGACATGTTCCTGACGGTTACAAGGTACGACACTTTGAACTCTGACATTATTTAAGATGTGTACTTTTCTTTTTTTTTTTATTTTTTACTGTTTTGCAATCAACTCTTTTTTTTCAAAGTTAACTATTGTGTCAAAAGCTATATTTTAACTGTTCTATGAAATAGTGAATATTAGTTTCTCTTTTTTAAATGTTACTTATAGTTCGATCCTGAAGTCCAATTTCAGGATGATGATGATGACTACAACTCATGTCCGACTCTGGACGACAGAGTTCACGTCCTGGTTTGTGTCGTTCCTGCTGACAATGTTTCTTTAATGAGTCCAGAAGTTGTGAAGAAGATGAGAGAAGTCAGAGAAGCAGCCAGTGAAATGGGTAAGAGCAGACATCACAATGGTTGAATTGTGTGCACTCATGGAACCAGGTCTGGTTTTATGATGAAAATACCAGCAGAGCAAATACTGAATAGATTTCTGTCTTGACAGGAATTCCCCAACTGGCTATTCTCACCAAAGTTGATAAAGCGTATTCTCAGCTGACAAAAGACATAAAAAAAGTATATAATCACAAGGACTTGAAGCAAAAGGTAGGTTTCTATTGGTGATTTTGTAACTTTCTGAATTGGAGCACAAAAATCTATTCTACTTTGCCATTTACTAATCAACTGAAATGCTGTTACTTAGGTCGACGAATTGAGCATGTTGATAGGCATGCCACCGAACTGCTTCTTTCTTGTGAAGAACTACCACTCAGAAACCAACACAAATGAAGACATTGATGTGCTGATCCTGAGCACGCTGAGAGAGATTATTAACGCTGGAGAAGACTTTCTCAACAATCTGTAGACCTACATACTGCGAAGGCAAACCTTGTATGATCACCAGTTTCCACATTTTTACTCCCAACTTGTCAAATACAGACTCTTGGTCAGTGGCCTTAAGCCTCAAACTATAAAGCCCACGTACTCTCTAGCATCAGTGTTTTATGTGTCAGGGCGGGGTGTCCGTTTCATCTCGTCACATGCAGTGTCTTTTTAAAATAAACTTCCTTCACAGAAAGTGTGGTTTTGTAAACAAAACCCCTTAGTTAGGTTTAGGAATAGAGTGGGTGATGTTAATATACTTGCTAACACGTCACTACTGAGTGAGTCAAGACTCACATGACTAGTGATGCGAACAACTCACACGATTAACGACTGACGTGTCTAAATGTTCATGATTACTTTTATTTTTGCACGGTAAAATTCAATTTTTTTCAGTTTATTTTGTATAGCCCAGAATTACAAATTTGCCTCAGAGGGCTTTACAATCTGTGCACATGCGACATCCTCTGTCCTTCCCTCACATCGGCACAGGAAAAACTCCCCTAAAAACCCCTTTAACAGGGAGAAAAAAGGAAGAAACCTCTGGGAGAACGACAGAGGAGGGATCCTTCTCCCAGGATGGACAGAATGCAATAGATGTCATGTGTACAGAATGAACAGCATAACAGAGATACAACACATTCAATGTATATGACATAAATGATTCATATAATAAGACAACTTATAATAACAGCAGCAATTATTACAGTAGAATTATAGCCATGAAAATAGGGATAGTAATGTGACTAATAATAATAATGGAAGTAGCAGTGGGTGTCAGTCGGCTCACAGCAGGAGGCACGACTACGGTCCAGGTACCACAACGATTCATGGAAACCTGCAGAACGAGAAAGCAAAAGGGCTTCAGGGTGGAAGTAAAGCTAAAATGCTTAATGGTACAGGTAATAGTAATAGTAATGTGACTAGTAATAATAATGGTGGTAGCAGTCGGTGTCAGCAGGGCCGTAGCAGGATGCACGTCCACGGTCCAGGTACAGCCACGATTTATAGAAGCCTGCGAAGCGAGAAAGCACAAAGACTCCAGGGTAGAAGCAAGTCAATAAGCGTAATAGTACAGGCAATAATAA
>NW_026551017.1:0-1474 GCF_027596085.1 Anoplopoma fimbria | reverse complement strand
CCCCCTGCTGTTTTCTTGGAAGAAGCAATGTCCGTTTAACATTTTAAATTGCAAATTTATCATGGATTTGCTTAAGTGATGCAAATGATTACACCTTCTGTTTCACAGTACACGGCTTATAAAATCCACAAAGGCCGAGATAGGTTTTACTCTTTCATTTTCAATGACATCATGGGCTTTGAGAAAATGACTAACAGAGGAGTTAATGTGGAAGACGTGAAACTGGCCATGAAGGGACATGTTCCGGACGGTTACAAGGTACGACACTTTGAACTGACATTATTTAAGATGTGTACTTTTCCTTTTTTTACTGTTTTGCAATCAACTCTTTTTTTTCAAAGTTAACTATTGTGTCAAAAGCTATATTTTAACTGTTCTATGAAATAGTGAATATTAGTTTCTCTTTTTTAAATGTTACTTATAGTTCGATCCTGAAGTCCAATTTCAGGATGATGATGATGACTACAACTCATGTCCGACTCTGGACGACAGAGTTCACGTCCTGGTTTGTGTCGTTCCTGCTGACAATGTTTCTTTAATGAGTCCAGAAGTTGTGAAGAAGATGAGAGAAGTCAGAGAAGCAGCCAGTGAAATGGGTAAGAGCAGACATCACAATGGTTATAACTGTGTGCACTCATGGAACCAGGTCTGGTTTTATGATGAAAATACCAGCAGAGCAAATACTGAATAGATTTCTGTCTTGACAGGAATTCCCCAACTGGCTATTCTCACCAAAGTTGATAAAGCGTATCCTCAGCTGGCAACAGACATAAACGAAGTATATAATCACAAGGACTTGAAGCAAAAGGTAGGTTTCTATTGGTGATTTTGTATTTTGTAACTTTCTGAATTTGAGCACAAAAATCTATTCTACTTTGCCATTTACTAATCAACTGAAATGCTGTTACTTAGGTCGACGAATTGAGCATGTTGATAGGCATGCCACCGAACTGCTTCTTTCTTGTGAAGAACTACCACTCAGAAACCAACACAAATGAAGACATTGATGTGCTGATCCTGAAAGCACTGAGAGAGATTATTACCTTTGGAGAAGACTTTCTCAACAATCTGTAGACCTACATACTGCGAAGGCAAACCTTGTATGATCACCAGTTTCCACATTTTTACTCCCAACTTGTCAAATACAGACTCTTGGTCAGTGGCCTTAAGCCTCAAACTATAAAGCTCCACGTACCCCTCTAGCATCAGTGTTTTATGTGTCAGGGCGGGGTGTCCGTTTCATCTCGTCACATGCAGTGTCTTTTTAAAATAAACTTCCTTCACAGAAAGTGTGGTTTTGTAAACAAAACCCCTTAGTTAGGTTTAGGAATAGAGTGGGTGATGTTAATATACTTGCTAACACGTCACTACTGAGTGAGTCAAGACTCACATGACTAGTGATGCGAACAACTCACACGATTAACGACTGACGTGTCTAAATGTTCATGATTACTTTTATTTTTGCACGGTAAAA
>NW_026551016.1:0-9134 GCF_027596085.1 Anoplopoma fimbria | reverse complement strand
TGTAGTAATTTTAAATTTTTGAACAGGTTTTTCCTATTTTACTTGAGAAACTGTACAAAACCTGTTCAAAACATGGATTTTCAAAAAATATGCTTGTTTGTAGTTCCATATTACATGAAATACATTGTGAAATAAATGCTCATATGAGTAAATACACAATGTTATGAAACAATTCAACAATCTTGTATGATCAAATCACTTATCCTTTACTACATATTCACTGTTTTGTTGTGCCTCTTTTTCACCTTTTAAATTGAATGCTAATGATAAATATATCATACTGTTTTATTCCAAAAATTAATTTAACATTTTCCAATAACATCAAAAAAACGTTTCAGCTGTCTGCTGTAGATATGTTTTATTTAAATGCAGCAATTTAAAAATTTTTTGGTCAAGTTTCTGTGACCTCACAGAGCACGTTTTGGCCATAACTCAAGAATTAAATTGCTAATTATGATGTTTTCATACAAATATATCTAATAAGATGAAGTGATGGCATTCTGGACAGACATGGTAAACTGCAACATGACCGGTGGGCTGAGGTTTACACCGGAAAGGTGCAATCATTTTCCTTAAAAGGCATTTGTTGAATGCTCACATTAGCATGCTAACATGCTCTCAGTGAAAATGCTAACACACTAATGCTTATTCAAAATATCTACTTTGTTCATGTTTGAGTTAAGGGTAAGTTTTAAGTTTTCCTTACTAGCATTAAACACAAAGTGCAGTTGAGTCTGAGGAAATGTTTGTTCTCAGGCGTGTGGTCATAAACCAAAGGATTGGACAAAATCAAATTAAGAACTAATGGTGCTAAATGCAAGAATGGGGGATCAAAGTTATCACAATTTATCCTGTGGAGACCTTTAGTTGCTTTATTATCCAACAGTTGCCAAGATTTATTAGAAATGTCTCATAGTGTCAACCTCCTGGGCGAATGAAGAAAGTCAGGATCACCAAAGTCATCAGGATTCATCTTTTGGGAGCCATGAATGTATGTATGTTTTAGGACAGGCTATCTGGTGATTGACTGCTACCAGAGCCGTATTCAATGCTTCTACTTCACTCCTCCTGTTTCAACATAAACATGTGTCCTCTCTACTTCATCTATCAGGAAACGTGTGTTAAAGATCCAGTCAGATGTGCAGCTCCATATGACCTCCTATGGACCTTTGTTCAACATAGATTGAACATCCCCACCCACAAAATACCTAGTGAATCTCAGATCTTGCCTACAGTTGTGTTACCAGAGTTGGTGAGTAGGGTCACAACATTGAAGTGTATACTTTTAGTACGCAGCTTGCTGAGCCCTGTTAATCTGTTTTTTCTTTGTAGGTTCACATGCTGCTGTTTTTCTTCTTTGCTCCTTATTGTTTTGCCTCAGTTATCATTCGTTTGCCTGTATTGTCAAACCAGCTGAGATGTTTGTTTTTATTTTTCTTTCTTTCAGTGAAGCAGAATGCCATATGTTGGGAGGACAGGCACCTGTTTTGAGATCTGTTCACCTTACACATAAAGTACTTAGTTTACTTAGTATTTTTTTTACTGTGAAAGAAGGGCATTGAGGAGAGGATTAAACAAAAAGCAAGATGACATCTGCCAACCCTATGCCCAGCACATGCGGCCAATCTCTTTTGTCATCCATGGCAGGGGGAAGTATGAAGTAAAGGCTGAACTAAACAGAAACCAAAGATGAACATTGGGTAACAACTGTATTACATTACATTTTTTACATTACATTACAGTCATTTAGCAGACGCTTTTATCCAAAGCGACTTACAGGAAGTGTATTCAACATAGGTATTCAAGAGAACTACTAGTCACCAGGAGTCATAAGTGCATCTCCTTTCTTAAACAAGCATCTTAAAGCATAAGCCAGAGCAAAAGTACAGTGCAGAGGCAAATTACTACGAGAACAATAATTGCAACAGACTAATACGAATATAATAAGTGCTACAAACTACTACGAATAGGATAAGTGCAGTAAACAAATACGAATTCAATAAGTGCAGCGAACTGATACGAATACAGTAAGTGCAACAACAACAATAAGTGCTACGAGGAAGGCTCAGGGTAGTACTTCTTGAAGAGGTGAGTTTTCAGTCTGCACCTAAAGATGGGCAGTGACTCTGCTGTCCTGACGTCGGTGGGGAGTTCATTCCACCACTGAGGGGCCAGGACAAGTGGATCGGCGGCCGCAGGGACCTCTGAGCGACGGGGCAACCAATCGCCCCGAGGCAGCAGAGCGGGCAGTGGTCGGGCGGGGGAGTAGGGGAGCTGTTCCTTTCACTGACTAGCAAGGCCTGGAGATAGGAAGGAGCTGTTCCTTTCAGCACCTGCGCCGTCTCGTCAGTGAGGAAGGGGCGAATCCTCCTGATGTTGTAGAGGAGGAATCGGCAGGAGCGTGTGACCGATGCAATGTTTGCTGAGAACGACAGTTGGTCGTCCAGGGTCACACCCAGATTCCTCACAGTCCGAGTTGGCGTCACCACGGCATCATCAATGGTGATGGACAGGTCTCGGTGCGGGCAGCCCTTCCCCGGGAGGAACAGTAGCTCGGTTTTGTCCAGGTTGAGCTTCAGGTGGTGTGTCGCCATCCACTTCGAGATGTCAGCCAAGCACGCAGCAATGCGTGCCTCCACTTGGGTGTCACCGGGAGGAAATGACAAGACCAGCTGGGTGTCATCGGCATAACAATGGTAAGAGAAGTCATGCGAGCGAATAACAGAACCCAGAGATGTTGTGTAGAGCGAGAAGAGAAGGGGGCCCAGAACTGAGCCTTGTGGAACCCCCGTAGTCAGCATGCGTGGTTCCGACACGGCCCCCCTCCATGTCACCTGGTAGGATCGGCCTGTCAGGTAGGATACAAGCAGGGAGAGTGCAGAGCCTGAGACGCCCATCCCCTCGAGGGTGGAGAGGAGGATCTGGTGGTTCACCGTGTCAAACGCCGCTGACAGGTCCAGGAGAATCAGGACAGAGGAGAGAGAGTTTGCTCTCGCCGCATGAAGCGACTCTGTCACCGCAAGGAGGGCCGTCTCTGACGAGTGACCCACCTTGAACCCGGACTGGTGGGGGTCCAAGAGGTTGTTCTGGTGGAGGTAGGAAGACAGTTGTTTAGAGACAGCGCGTTCGAGTGTTTTGGATAGAAAGGGTAGAAGAGAAACCGGTCTGAAGTTCTTGACATCAGAGGGGTCAAGTGATGGTTTTTTCAGAAGGGGGGTGACTCTGGCAGTCTTGAAAGCCGAGGGAAAGCATCCCGAGACGAGAGATGTGTTGATGAGGTGGGTGAGGAAAGGAAGGAGTTCAGTGGCAATAGACTGAAGAAGAGGGGAGGGGATCGGGTCAAGGGAGCACGTGGTGGGGCGGTTAGATGTAACAAGGTCGAGGACCTCGTTAGGGGAGAGGGGAGCAAAATAGGGTAAGATTGGGTGTGGAGAGGGAAGGGGGAGCTGAGGGGGAAGAGCTGGAGAGGGTAGAGAGGGAGAGGGTGGACAGGGAGAGGGGGCTGAGAGAAGGAGGATCTGATATCGTTTACCTTCTTGTCAAAGAAGTTGGCGAAATCATCAGGGAGAAGGGAGGAAGTAGGAGGAGGGGGTGGGGGTTGGAGGAGTGAAGAGAAAGTTTCAAAGAGTTTTTTAGGATTGGAAGCAGAGGTTAGGATTTTAGAGCGGAAAAAAGCCGCTTTAGCAGTAGCTAGAGAGGAGGAAAAAGTGGAAAGGAGAGATTGGAAGTTAAGAAGGTCCTCCGGGAGTTTGCCTGTTCTCCATTTACGCTCAGCCGCTCCGTCTATCAGTACGCACTCGGTCCGACAGCCATGGGGCAGGAGGAGTTGGCCGTGCAGGCCTGGAGGTGAAGGGACAGAGGTTGTCCAAAGAGGAGGAAAGGGTGGAGAGGAGAAGATCAGTAGCAGTATCGGGGGATAGGAGAGAGAAGGATTCAGGGTCAGGGAGGGCAGAGGTAACGGAAGAGGAAAGATCAGCGGGGGAGAGGGAGCGGAGGTGACTACGGGTAGAAACGATGTGGGTAGGTGGAGGAAGTAAGGGGGAGAGGAGAGGGAGAGGGAGTAGGACATGAAGTAGTGGTCCGAGAGCTGGAGGGGAGTGACAGAGAGGTTAGCAGTAGAACAGTGTCTAGTGAAGATAAGATCCAGCTGGTTGCCGGCCTTGTGGGTAGGAGGAGAGGAAGAGCGATAGAGGTCAAAGGAGGAGAGGAAGGAAAGCAGAGGTTCTAACTTATCAGTCTGGATGTTGAAGTCGCCGAGCATGTTGAGCGCGGAGCCATCGTCATGGAAGTGCGAGACTAGTGTGTCAAGGTCCTCCAGGAACTCACCAAGAGGGCCTGGTGGGCGGTACACAACAGCAATGGTGAGCTTGACTGGATAAGTGACAGTAACAGCATGAAATTCAAAAGAGGAAGTATTCTGTTAGTGTAGTAACAGCTCAAACCATGACAGGGCTGTGTCACCACACAGCATGTACATAACTACTTCTACTGTCAAATGTAAGTTTAAACTGGCTGGTTACATTATACTGTAGCCTGCTTTATAGTTTAAAGTTCAAATAAATGGAAATACTTAAGAACAGTTCTAACAAAAGTGTTCTCTACATAACTAAATGTACCTACTTCCTTTATAGATACTTTCCATGGTGCATCAATCTGTGTGTTTGCACTCAGTTTGCTGACTTTGAATTGTACTGGTCTTGGCAGGTTGGTTAACCAAAATGTTAAGAAAGAAAATAGTTGGATACATTTTTCTTCTCACGATTGCCGTTTTATCCTGAAAGTGAAAGTAAGCGGATAGCTCATATAACACAGTTCTTCCTGTCAACATCACTTGAAGCGGCACTCTGCAACGCTGCAGACGTAAGGTAAGGACTTCCTGTTATGTCTCCCAACAAAGTAAATTCTCCTTGTGCTATCATACTTTTGATGACAAGTATCATTGTAGTGTAATATGTTTACTCTTATGGTGTTATTATCACTCTACTCAAAGATTAAAATGGTCTGTAAAACTAGTGCTATTATGAAAGACTTGCTTCATGTACTGCAGTGTTGAGCCTTCACTTTTACCTCTATGCGTAACCAGTCACTGAACTTGAAAGTGAAATTGTCTTGACTTTCGATTCAATTTGGTAGGAAATATAACTTTAACATTTGTTACCACTGTCTTAACTGGTTTTCCTATGTCTCCAGTTATCATCTTCTTGCTTCTAGCAACTTTACTCTTGTTGGGCAGCTTCCTTTTCTATTCTGCAAAAACCCTTAAAAATTAACAGTTCCATCTTTACCACTAAGAGTCTCTAAGTGAAGTTAACATTTACGAATAGATTCTCCAGAACCTTTTATTTAAATTCATGCACATTTACATGTATATGTCTCACTTTACAGCAATGGGAGGAGGTAAGTCTTGAACTGTCATAATTTCAGCTTGTAAATGTTCCCAATATTGCAAAAGTGATTGAAATTTTTAATATTGCTAAAATTCACAAATGCATGATGTTGTTGAAGTTTAAGCTGTATGTTAACATATGTAACTTTCTCTTTAGCATATTTTAGTCAGCCATGGAGGGCTGTGACAGCGTGAGTATGAGTCACATGTTGTGCATTCATTAACAAAACTAAAACAGTACTTTGTTCTAATGTTATTTTCTTTGATTAAAAGGAGCCACCAGGATAATCTTGATTTTGTGGAATCTTACAAACCTCTAAACCGAGATGTCAAAAATCTCAGAATTATGCTTCATGGACCAGTCGGGTCTGGCAAGTCCAGTTTCATCAACTCTGTTGAAAGTGCTTTACAAGGAAGAATTACGCGTCGAGCTTTGACAGACACAATCTCCCGGGGCTACTGTACCAAAAAAGTAGGAATAACTGTTTACTGTGGTGATTCTAAAGAACAGTTTGAAATGTTTAAAAGATCCTTGAAGCTTTAACTGAAATGGCTATAAAAGCATTTTAAGATAACTGATCACATTAGTGCATTTCCACTGATCATTTCTGTACACTAATCCAACATTTAGCATTATACCATGTTCACTGAAAAATCAAGATTCTGATGGTTGGAAGGTGTGGATTACCATTTAGTAATCAGACAGTTTAATTGGACATCTATGATGTATTGTAGGTCGATGTGTTGGTTTCCCTTCTACATTAATGTGCCATTATTACACTTTAGGTAAAGCAGGCGACACTGAGCCTTAGCAAAATAGTTTGGAGCAAATGTTACAGATGGCTGTAAAAATAGTAATAAATAGCTTCTCAGGGAAAACGCTGCATATTTAAATTGAAATGTGTTTGATATTTCCGTAAATCTAGAAGTCAAAATAAATGTACAGCTTTAATGAAGAAGGATCTTAACTAATAAACTTTTTTCCCCGCCAAATTTAAAAACTGTAACACAGCCTTGGGAACCCCCTTACTGTTGGATGTTGCTTTGATTTGGTGCTTTAAATTTGGCAAAAACAGCACATACATTTGCTGTAATTGGTTTACAAATGCAGTTCTTTTTTTGTACCTATAATATAATCTAAAGCCCCCCCCTGCTGTTTTCTTGGAAGAAGCAATGTCCGTTTAACATTTTAAATTGCAAATTTATCATGGATTTGCTTAAGTGATGCAAATGATTACACCTTCTGTTTCACAGTACACGGCTTATAAAATCCACAAAGGCCGAGATAGGTTTTACTCTTTCATTTTCAATGACATCATGGGCTTTGAGAAAATGACTAACAGAGGAGTTAATGTGGAAGACGTGAAACTGGCCATGAAGGGACATGTTCCGGACGGTTACAAGGTACGACACTTTGAACTGACATTATTTAAGATGTGTACTTTTCCTTTTTTTACTGTTTTGCAATCAACTCTTTTTTTTCAAAGTTAACTATTGTGTCAAAAGCTATATTTTAACTGTTCTATGAAATAGTGAATATTAGTTTCTCTTTTTTAAATGTTACTTATAGTTCGATCCTGAAGTCCAATTTCAGGATGATGATGATGACTACAACTCATGTCCGACTCTGGACGACAGAGTTCACGTCCTGGTTTGTGTCGTTCCTGCTGACAATGTTTCTTTAATGAGTCCAGAAGTTGTGAAGAAGATGAGAGAAGTCAGAGAAGCAGCCAGTGAAATGGGTAAGAGCAGACATCACAATGGTTATAACTGTGTGCACTCATGGAACCAGGTCTGGTTTTATGATGAAAATACCAGCAGAGCAAATACTGAATAGATTTCTGTCTTGACAGGAATTCCCCAACTGGCTATTCTCACCAAAGTTGATAAAGCGTATCCTCAGCTGGCAACAGACATAAAAAGTATATAATCACAAGGACTTGAAGCAAAAGGTAGGTTTCTATTGGTGATTTTGTATTTTGTAACTTTCTGAATTTGAGCACAAAAATCTATTCTACTTTGCCATTTACTAATCAACTGAAATGCTGTTACTTAGGTCGACAAATTGAGCATGTTGATAGGCATGCCACCGAACTGCTTCTTTCTTGTGAAGAACTACCACTCAGAAACCAACACAAATGAAGACATTGATGCGCTGATCCTGAAAGCACTGAGAGAGATTATTACCTTTGGAGAAGACTTTCTCAACAATCTGTAGACCTACATACTGCGAAGGCAAACCTTGTATGATCACCAGTTTCCACATTTTTACTCCCAACTTGTCAAATACAGACTCTTGGTCAGTGGCCTTAAGCCTCAAACTATAAAGCTCCACGTACCCCTCTAGCATCAGTGTTTTATGTGTCAGGGCGGGGTGTCCGTTTCATCTCGTCACATGCAGTGTCTTTTTAAAATAAACTTCCTTCACAGAAAGTGTGGTTTTGTAAACAAAACCCCTTAGTTAGGTTTAGGAATAGAGTGGGTGATGTTAATATACTTGCTAACACGTCACTACTGAGTGAGTCAAGACTCACATGACTAGTGATGCGAACAACTCACACGATTAACGACTGACGTGTCTAAATGTTCATGATTACTTTTATTTTTGCACGGTAAAACGGATAATGAACTCCTGAATTAAAGTACAGTGTTAGTTTGACCCATCAACATCCCCTCCTGCCCTGGACTATCGGGCTCTTTATACAATGTCGGTGGCTTTGACCATTTATAATAATGTCAGCAGGTTTTCTTTGGAGTTATTTTAAAGCCTAGTGGGTCTCATGCGGGCAATAAAGGGTGCCTCCGTGTGTCGGTATCAGACGTCGAGGGGCCCTGACCAACCGTTTGTGTTTGACGAGTTAGGAATGAATCCGGGATGAATCACAGTATGTACAATTGCCTACTTTAAAAAAACAATAATAACGGTTATATGCAGGATACTTTTTGTGATTTTTATTTTTATTTTCAAGCATGTTATGCACATAATTTAGATTTCAATACATGTGTCTTATTTTAGTAATTTTAAATTTTTGAAAAGGTTTTTCCTATTTTACTTGAGAAATGATACAAAACCTGTTCAAAACATGGATTTTTCAAAAAATATGCCTGTTTGTAGTTCCATATTACATGAAATACATTGTGAAATAAATACTCATATGAATAAATACACAATGTTATGAAACAATTCAACAGATTTGTATGTGCAGTTTGCATTTATGAGTTTACTATTGTTTTGTTGAATGTTTTTTTTTCTTTCACCAGATTTGATTTCAGACTGTTCTTTTCCAAAAGATTGTTTCATTTTCACAACATCAAAATTATCGAATGTGTCGAATGTTTTATTTAAATGCCAATTTAAAAATATTTTTTGTCTGTTTCTCAATCCTGACAGAGCAACTTCTCTGATTTGCTCTTCATTCAGATGGAAGTACTTCACTTGTCTCTAAGAGAACCATTATTGGGCTCATAAAGAGGTTAAAAACGTTAGATGTCAGCACGTCAAAGGATTATTTTAGCATCCTATGTCTACCAGGGGTGCTGCTGATAACTAAAATGATGACAAGTTAGCTGTTAACAAGTTACTGTAGTTAGCTAAGTCAACTGCAGAAATAATTCTGCATAGCGTTCTGATCTTTATTCCACCCTGACACAAGTGTCATGTCTCAAAATACAGTAGCGTAACTTATAGACATATAGTTAGCCTAGAACTGATATCCGAACATAATGCTTGCAGCACACAGAACATAAG
>NW_026551015.1:0-781 GCF_027596085.1 Anoplopoma fimbria | reverse complement strand
TAGTTTAATACACACGGACTAAACTTCACAAATTTTTAACATTAAGCTTAATTCATACATACGAACAGACGGCAAGAGTTTTGTCACTGTTTAAATGCTCACAGACAAGTAAACAGGACAGGAAGTTAAGCAGCACCTTATGATCGTCAAGTGGACAGCAATCACAAACTTTAAAATATCTAAGATGACGACTGATATTTAAGTTATTTATCTTTTTGATCAAATCAGCCAAGGTTTGTCTGTGGCTATTAATTCATCAGCAGAAACTCGGGTGTAAATTAAGCACTGCACGCCGGGCCGTCAATTTGTAGCGGGTATAAACTACTTCAAAATTTAAATATTGCACAGGTAAAAACTCATGGGGCACCACCTCTTTACGGAGGAAAATAACAAAAATAAAATCAATAATGGCAACAAATTATTCAGTCTGAATATCTCAGGAGTAAGTACCGAGTTCATTGATCTATAGTTCCCACTTTGAAATAATATGACAGATAACGACTTAATAATTAATCAAAGAATACAAATTATGAATGAATTAGTTTCAAATAACACAGGCAAAATTATTTCAGATAGTGAAGGGACCCCGAGTCAGGGCTGTGTTAAGTGTTGAAGAAAATATGCAGCATTGTCTGCAGGAGCAGGAAGGCAATGTGCTACCATGCTACTGCAGCACGTAGCTTACTGTGATTTTTGGCGGCCTCAGCATCTCCATAGCTTGATGTTGGACACATTAATGACCAAGATTACTGAAACTTTTGTGAAGGGCCCGGGTCTTTTG
>NW_026551014.1:0-6742 GCF_027596085.1 Anoplopoma fimbria | reverse complement strand
TAATGCTGCTTTATTAAAAACTTGTCCAATTGTCTGACATCATCGTTCTAAGTCTCTGTATAGGACTCATATTGTATTTCTACTGATAAGAATGATTGCCACAATTATGAAATGAGACCAAATTTCCATAAATACAGAAGACTGATGTATTAAATCTGGTTTTTATATTATATATCTAAATCTGTCTTTAAGTTGTGATGCTCTGTGTTACTATCCCTCCACTGCAGCTCATCAATAACATACAAATAGGGGGTTTGTACTAAAAAGACTGTAACTTCAGAATGATTTATTTTACTTCTCTTTGATCTGAAATCTTAGAAAGGTTAATGTAACACTTACTTTTGGTCGAGAGTTTTCTTATCCAGGTAGGAACCTGAAAGAAAGAAACAAAATAAATAAGATCAATATTAATTAGTAATAATGAAACTGCATCATTTCAGAGGTGGACCACAGTAACAATCCCTTATCTCTACCAAAACATCACCTCACTCTGCATTGATTGTGTGTAAACCTGATTGTATTACATCAGTAAAAAAAGTCGTTACCAATGAACTGGATCCAAGCAATGCCTCGACCTTCAACCAAGCGTCATCATTGAGGTTACAGTTCAGGAGGCTGTGCTCATGGAACAGATAATCCACAGTGAGTAAGACGTTCGGGTTGGCCACCTGTCTCCTGCTTTCAGCCACAACTTGTTCAGGATTGAAGGTGTGATGCATCACCACCAGAATCACTGGTTTACCATCTGTAAGCAGAGAGAGCACAACCAAATGAGTCAGAAACAACATGAAACGTAAGCGGGAAGACTTGACTTGTTTTTACTGCATCTGGAGCCGATAGCACGGGGTGACCAAGATGTAGCTCTGTAATTCAACTTCCTGTTGATTTTCTTTTTATTTACTATATTTTTCATCCTCATTTTAAAATACAAGTACCTTGTAATTTAACAAAGTACAAGCTTCAAACTCAACATTATTTTACCACCTTTTAGTGTTGACATGGTGAACTTGTCAGCAAACAACTGTCAGTTGACATATCCAGCAGATACCAAGAAACATTAGCATTCACTTGGATACGTGTTTTTGTCCACCTGATGAATATAAATCAGATATTCACTCTAATTTTATCTCCTTTTTTGTCTCCATCAACGCCAGAAAAATATATTCAGTCCGGTCTTGTTCCCATGTCTTCAAATACCAATGATTTGTCACGCACCTCGGCATTTGATACCGTCGCACAAGACACATTTTAGCTTCTGTTTGAGACAAACCGACTTTCAACTAAAAAAAATTGTGGTCACAAATATTTAGTTTGTGTCCTTTGTAAAACCAAAACTCAACATTGACCTATTTTAGGTAACGTAGATGTTGGGACTTCACTATGTGGGGTGAACAAAAAGAGAGGCCTTGGGGTAAAAAGAAAAGCCTAAACTATGAAACTGCACCAAACCCCCATCAGGAGTTAAAAGTCTAACCTGAGTGTGAGATTTGGTTTAAATCACAACACTGGTGCCTCATTGACGAGACCCACGGGAACCCCAGGGAGTCCCTGTGACACGGCCATGACATCACCAAGGCTATAAACATCGGCGCACACCTTCACACTATGCCATTCCAGGAGTTAAAACATTGGTACCCAAAATCAACCGAGGTTACCGTCCCCATCTCGCTGGAAGAGCAACAGATCCATGTGTGTCTTCACAAACACACATGGATTCTGAATGACAGACGGATAACCTGCTCAGTGCTCCCCACTTTAACCTGCAGAAGGAAGAGTCGCCTTCAGAGGAATGGAAGGTTAACTTCCAAGCCAACTGGTAAGAGGCCCCAGGACCCAGAACACGCTGGAGAGATTATATATCTCGTCTGGCCTGGGAACGCCTCGGGGTTCCCCAGGAGGAGCTGGAAAGTGTTGCTGGGGAGAAGGACGTCTGGAGGACCCTCCTTAGCTTGCTGCCCCCGCGACCCGGCCCCGGATAAGCGGAAGGAGATGGATGGATGGAACTTCCAAGCCCTGTCCTGTTGAGATTGAATCCCAGCCCAATAGGGCAACAGCTAACAGTGGGGGAATTGAAAGTCCAATAAAAAGCTGTACAAAACAAATAAGGAACTTTTCAACTGATTGGTCATATTTCCCTGAATACATTGGACTAGTCAGTGTGAAACTGGTGAACATTTCCTACCTTGAATGTTGTTCAGGGCCTCGCCGACGTCTGTTCCAACTCGTGAAACGACGGGACAGAAAATCACGATGAAGTCACTTTTTCCATGAGAGTAAACCTGACTTTTGCCAATGTATTTGAGTTTGGCAACAAATTCTTGATGAGCCCCGTTAGTGTTTCCCGCCAAGTGGACAAAGAATTTCCTCAAAGACACTAAAGACAGAGAAGAATGTTCGAGTTATTATTGAGCTTTACATAGTTTCATAGAAAATCTTGTTTAAAAAGATCTTTAGCTAAATTCAGCATAAATTGGAAAAGGTTTTTACACATTCAGACCTTCATCACTTTCATTAACAGCTTAAAACAACGGATGGGCGATACCAAACACTTTAAATTTGATATTATAACTTTTTGTTACAATTTTAACAATACCGATATTGTTTCTAAATAATGGTCATTATTTGGGAAAGGAAAGATCAATACACTCGAAGGCAAATCAAATGACCCATACCAGCCATTAATAACAAATCTATTACAAAAGGAAGTTCAATTAAATAAAAACATTTTTTAAAATGTTTGAAGAGGTCACTTTATCTTCAAGCATTTTGACAAGCATCACAAACAATGTAGCAAATTGGGACGACAATCTAAATGTAACTGTGCAACCCTGTCGTACAATGACAAATAACTTTGTAACCTTGGGTTGCTTTGTGTCGCACTTTATTGTCAAACAAAAAGCTTCTTTCTGTATTTATATCTACAGGTGAAAGGTAGCTCTACACTTTGTCATGTTTTCGTCTCACATGTTTGATGTGGAGGTGTAGGACTGTGCGAGGTCATGCGATATGGGCCAGCTAAATATATCAGGGCAGCTTTAGCACAAACATTATACAAAAGTAATGGAAACTTTTGGAAGTGGTGCAGCACTTATTTATATCGTTTCTTTTATCGTTTCTTTTTTTAAATAATAGATCAATTATTGTAATTGACCAAATAAGTAGCTTGTCGATGTGAACAGTATTGATCCGCCTATCTCGACTTAAAACCAATATGTGTTGAATTTTCACCTCCTTCCTCGACCATCACCATAATATTACGGTCCAAATCGCTTATGTTGTTCTGTTTCTACCTCTCGGTCATTATTAGACACATGAGGTCCAGTTGCGTGTGTGTCTCTGGAGGTTGATCAATTTATAATATCAAAAATATAGGTAAGAGCAGCTTTAAATTATACCTATTTTAATGATCAAATGTATTTATTGTCAAAAAAATAGAAACATTGCAGTCTTGACAGAGCAAACCAGTGGTGGAAAAATGATTTAGATCATTTAGTTAAAGGTGCAGTGTGGAGGATTTGGCGGCATCTAGTGGTGAGGTTGCAAATTGCAACCACCCTGAAACTGTTACCCATGTGTCAAGCGTGTAGGAGAACTACGGTGGCCGAGATATAAACAGCTCATTCTAATGTACGGAAAATGCAACAATTCTTATCTTATGGTGATTGTACACAAAAAAACATTATCACTTATTATATTCCACTTCTTACAGTAAACCCCCCTCTAAATGCTACACACTGTTCCTTTAAGTAATAGTACTAATACCACACTTTGAAAATACACAATAAGTAAACGTTTTGTGTTCAAAACCTGACTTAAATAAAGGTATTCAAGTATTAGCAGTGAAATGTACTGTACGTTTCAAAAGAGAAAGTAGTCATTGTGCAGCAAAATGGTCTCTGCCATTGTTTTACTATTAATATTACTGCTGCATTCACACTTAATACTTCAGTTTGTCAGAAACCTTTGAATGCAAAATCACCTTGAGTTTGTACTTTTTTAACCATTAAGTACAGTAAAAGTGCAGTACTTGTGTAAATGTACTTATTTACATTGCACCACTGCGTCATTTAATTTATATAAATAAAAGAAATATCAAACTTCTTCCCTCACCAGTCTTCTTTCCCAGGATCATGTATCTGAGGAGGAAATAGAGAAACAGAGAGGAAACTTAAGTCAACACAGTTGATATATCAAAAACTCTTTTCTTTTCTTAAAGCTGTTCTACACAAGCTTGACCCAGCACAACAGACGCAGCTAAGTTACCTGAGAGAACTAAAACCTGGAATGTTATTCCAAGACATGGTGGAGATTCAGCAGTTCACAGCCTCGCACGGTATATTCAAAACCTTTATTAGTGGTTTACTTTCGGAATAAACTGGTAATTTGTTGATAATGTCTCTGAAATGTCCGTCTCAAACGTCTCAAACCAGACACTCGTGATCAGTGGAGCACTTTCACTTTCGCTTTCGCTTTTACAAGCTGCGTCACACATGGAAGCCCATTTCCGCCACTGTAAAATAAATAACAAAATAAAGGCATTATAATGAGAAACTTTCTAAAAATGATGACTAACCATTTCCTAATTATGATTTAATATTTTACTTTTCTCATAATTATGACTGAGCATCTCATAATTGTGACTTATTATCTCGTAATTATGACTTTTACTTTCTTACTGTCTCATAATAATGACTTCATATCTCAATATCTTACTATCTGATAATTATGACTTAGGAAGGCAGCTTCTCCCCTCTCCATCTCTCTGAGTCAGTTTGACTGAGGACGGGGCTCTGCAGTAGTGCCGAGGTCATAAAGTGGCCGATGATATACCACTGTGGGTTTTGTAAGGCTGGACGTAACCACTCTGACTATCAATACCACAACTTTTGAGTCAACCAACCTTATATGCCTACTGCTATCCCACTACATGTGTGGCTGACAGTAAGACTCCCCCCCCTCTGGTATCAGTGCTGCTGCATTCAGGGTCTGCTCTTCTTCTACGACTGAGTGGTGAAGACTGAAATACATCTGCTTGATGCATTCACAAATAAAGGGAGAAAATGTAAACAACATAGACTCTGTTTTATGGTAGAAATCTAGCCAAAAGCTGCATCAGCAGCACGAAGAAGAGAAAACCCACATCAGTGAATTTATTAAAGCAATCTGTTGGCTGAAACTAACACACATCTGGAATATATTCATAAAACAATCGTTATGTTCATCAAATTACTTAATTCTTAGCTAAGTATTATGTTTTTCAATGAGTGGTCTGCGGTGGATTTCATTTATGCCAATGGGAAAAGTCTTTCATGTGGATTTGGAAAAGTACCTGATGAATATTGAAAGAAACTTTAAAGTGAGAATTTATTGGGGGGTTTGCACACTTGAAAAAACATGAGCCAAGATGTGAGCCAAAAAGGAGCTTAAACTTATATTTCTAATAGTTATAACAATACCTTTACTTTTTTTTGATAGGAATCAATATCAGAGAATTGACAAATGTACAGAGACATCAACGTAAATATGATATAATCACTTTGATGGATACATTTTTATTCATCTTTTATGAAGGAACAAAATAAAATCTTAATATCTTTAACAGCACAAAGCAGAAGCATTCAATATTTTACAGGGATGTTTTGTCTACTGCACACATTTAAACATGAACATGCCACACAACTATTGGGGTTGTGAAGAAACTTTGGTCTTAACCACGTTTTAAACTCTCATGAAACAGTTTTGTCCTCCATCACTTACATTAAAACGCTTTGAGGAAGGATTTATTTTAGGCCAGTTCGGACTAGAGGAACAATTACAGCCCCCGAAAACCCTTTCAATGTTCATCTGAGCATGTCAATACTGTTTTAGGTAAAACTTAAGATACTTTTCAACTATTGGCAGTTTTGGGTTATAAGTTGGATTTAAATTTCAATGTTATTTTTTTAAAGTTGACTCTTTACTTCCATCTTTTTCTCATCCAGCAACTTGCTTAATGTGTGGTTCTGCATATCTGTCTTCTCATTGTTCGTTTCAACAATGACGACTGTGATGATAATGAAGACCACGATCACCACCAACAGAAACATGAACAGCAACACTCCTAAAATAAAGAAAAACAATGATTAATCTGTATCATTATCACCTCAGTACGGTGCATCTCCAGTCAAGAACATTTAAATGAATCTTAAGCACATTTAAATCAATCTTCAACCCAGTCAACTTAGCAACTTATTCAGAGGGGAAACAAATGTGACCATACTCAAAATGTCCTCTAAAATCCCCCATGGTGCTTCATGATTCCAAACAGGAAATAGCCCTCCAAACTGAACTGGAGGCTTATAGCTGTAAGTGCCCATATATGGACTGAGGAGTGACAGTGACTCCGTATGGTGTCGACCTGTCAATCACTATGTAGCCCCGCCCTAAAGCATACCCTGCTTTATGGTCTGTTTGACTCTAAATGGAGCATCATTTACTAAATGAACATCATGCTGTATTGAAGAAGACTTGAAACTAGAGATTGAGACCATAAACTCATGTTTACAATGTTTACTGAGGGAATAAATCAAGAGAGAAGTAGAGTCATTTTCTCATAGACTTCTATACAACCAGAGGAGTCGCCCCCCGATGGACAGTAGAGAGAATTCAGCTTTCAAACATGAAGCATTGACTTCACTCTGCATCTTCAGAAGCAGAGGTCACAGGTTGCAGCTGACAAATTGTAATTCTAACACATACCTTG
>NW_026551013.1:0-484 GCF_027596085.1 Anoplopoma fimbria | reverse complement strand
CAATAATAATAATAATAATAATTAAGCCTTTATTAGTCCCACAATGGGGAAATTATTTCTCTGCATTTAACCCATCCCAGAGGAGCAGTGGGCTGCAATGAAGCGCCCGGGGAGCAACTTGGGGTTAGGTGTCTTGCTCAAGGACACCTCGGCATGTTGCCTGTAGAGGGGTTTGAACCACCAACCTTGTGGTTGTGGGACAAGCACTCTACCTCATGTGCCACAGCCGCCCAATAGATGTCATGTGTACAGAATGAACAGCATAACAGAGATACAACACATTCAAGGTATATGACATAAATGATTCATATAATAAGACTACTTATAATAACAGCAGCAATTATTACAGTAGAATTATAATTATGAAAATAGGGATAGTAATGTGATTAATAATAATAATCGAAGTAGCAGTGGGTGTCAGTCGGCTAACTGAAACACTGTTGTTCATATTTATAGAAGCAACCACGATTTATAGAAGCCTGCG
>NW_026551012.1:0-8992 GCF_027596085.1 Anoplopoma fimbria | reverse complement strand
TTTCATGTTTCATTATGTTTCATATTCATTATGTTTCATGTTCATTATGTTTCATGTTCATTATGTTTCATGTTTCATTATGTTTCATGTTCATTATGTTTCATGTTCATTATGTTTCATGTTCATTATGTTTCATGTTTCATTATGTTTCATGTTTCATTATGTTTCATGTTCATTATGTTTCATGTTCATTATGTTTCATGTTCATTATGTTCATGTTATTATGTTTCATGTTCATTATGTTTCATGTTTCATTATGTTTCATATTCATTATGTTTCATGTTCATTATGTTTCATGTTCATTATGTTTCATGTTTCATTATGTTTCATATTCATTATGTTTCATGTTCATTATGTTTCATTTCATTATGTTTCATGTTCATTATGTTTCATATTCATTATGTTTCATGTTCATTATGTTTCATATTCATTATGTTTCATATTCATTATGTTTCATGTTCATTATGTTTCATATTCATTATGTTTCATATTCATTATGTTTCATGTTCATTATGTTTCATGTTCATTATGTTTCATGTTTCATTATGTTTCATGTTCATTATGTTTCATATTTCATTATGTTTCATGTTCATTATGTTTCATGTTCATTATGTTTCTCATGTTCATTATGTTTCATTATGTTTCATGTTCATTATGTTTCATGTTCATTATGTTTCATATTCATTATGTTTCATGTTCATTATGTTTCATGTTCATTA
This sequence comes from Anoplopoma fimbria, assembly GCF_027596085.1. Classification (NCBI taxonomy): domain Eukaryota; kingdom Metazoa; phylum Chordata; class Actinopteri; order Perciformes; family Anoplopomatidae; genus Anoplopoma; species Anoplopoma fimbria. The sequence continues at coordinate 8,273 of NW_026551012.1, read as the reverse complement.
TGTTTCATGTTTCATTATGTTTCATATTCATTATGTTTCATGTTTCATGTTCATTATGTTTCATGTTCATTATGTTTCATGTTCATTATGTTTCATATTCCTTTATGTTTCATGTTCATTATGTTTCATGTTCATTATGTTTCATTATGTTTCATGTTTCATTATGTTTCATGTTCATTATGTTTCATGTTTCATTATGTTTCATGTTCATTATGTTTCATGTTCATTATGTTTCATGTTCATTATGTTTCATTATGTTTCATGTTCATTATGTTTTATGTTCATTATGTTTCATATTCATTATGTTTCATATTCATTATGTTTCATGTTCATTATGTTTCATGTTCATTATGTTTCATTATGTTTCATGTTCATTATGTTTCATGTTCATTATGTTTCATGTTCATTATGTTTCATGTTCATTATGTTTCATTATTATGTTTCATGTTCATTATGTTTCATGTTCATTATGTTTCATGTTCATTATGTTTGTTCATTATGTTTCATGTTCATTATGTTTCATGTTCATTATGTTTCATGTTTCATTATGTTTCATGTTCATTATGTTTCATGTTCATTATGTTTCATGTTCATTATGTTTCATGTTCATTATGTTTCATGTTCATTATGTTTCATATTCATTATGTTTCATTTCATTATGTTTCATGTTCATTATGTTTCATGTTCATTATGTTTCATATTCATTATGTTTCATATTCATTATGTTTCATTTCATTATGTTTCATGTTCATTATGTTTCATGTTCATTATGTTTCATATTCATTATGTTTCATGTTCATTATGTTTCATGTTCATTATGTTTCATGTTCATTATGTTTCATGTTCATTATGTTTCATTATTCATTATGTTTCATTATGTTTCATTTCATTATGTTTCATGTTCATTATGTTTCATGTTCATTATGTTTCATTATGTTTCATGTTTCATTATGTTTCATGTTTCATTATGTTTCATGTTCATTATGTTTCATGTTCATTATGTTTCATGTTCATTATGTTTCATGTTCATTATGTTTCATGTTCATTATGTTTCATGTTCATTATGTTTCATGTTCATTATGTTTCATGTTCATTATGTTTCATGTTCATTATGTTTCATGTTCATTATGTTTCATGTTCATTATGTTTTCATGTTCATTATGTTTCATGTTCATTATGTTTCATGTTCATCATGTTTCATGTTCATTATGTTAAATGTTCATTATGTTTCATATTCATTATGTTTCATGTTCATTATGTTTCATGTTCATTATGTTTCATGTTCATTATGTTTCATGTTCATTATGTTTATAGAATGTGTAGCGGGCCGTGGTTTGGACTCCCTGCTCTGGGTCCATACACACTGGTCCCTCCGCGGCTGCGGGAGGTTTCGTTGTGAGCAGGAATGTAGGGTTAGTTCCTCTATTTCGAGAGGCGGAAGTAGACTTGTGTGTTGTTGCTTTTGAGCGAGTTGCTAGCTCCCTGACATGGTCTGAAGAGGTCTGGTCTGTCCTGCTCCAGTGTACACTGACGGGTAGAGCCCAGGAGATTGTGTCTGCTCTCTGGAGGATAGTTTGTCTTATGAAGCGATCAACACAGCTGTGCTTCTGCTACGGACTAGTGCCTGAGGCAGAGAGGCAAAAGTTCAGAACTTGTAAAAAATCACCTGGTAGAACTTTCATGGAGTCTCTGTTTAACCGATGGTGCAAAGCAAGCAACGCACTAATGTTGACTCTCAGAATTAATTCTCCTCGAAGAGTTCAAGAACAGTCTGCCTGATGGGCTCGTGACTTATGTCAATGAGCAAAACGTCGGGACGTTACACTAGCTGCTGTGCTTGCTGATGAGTTGTGTTCACACACAAACCTTTGGGACTCCCGATATGAGAGTAGGGTTGTTCCTCCTTCTGCCCGGACAGAATGCCGTCTCGTCCACCACGCCAGGAGCGGGAGTGTTCCTATTGTCCCCAACCCGGACACATCCAGCAGCAAAATCAGCAGTGTTAATTCAACTCCTATAGAGTCAAATACAACACTTTCAAAGTGTTTATATAGGTCCAACCTGTAGGGTGTTAAAACTACACTTTTGAAAGTGTTAAAGAATTAACACTCTTACAGAGTTCCAGCAACTCTCTCTATAGTTGAAATTTAACACCGGACAACACTGGCCAGTGTTAAATTTAAGCAACACTATTGTGCAGTGTCAAAAGTTAACACCACAAGTGTCATTTTTATAACACTAAATAGAGTTAAAGTCATATTAACACTATTGAGGATGTAAAATGTAACTCAATATTTAACTCTTTATAGAGTTGATTCATATTTTAAAAACACTGTAGGGAGTCGATTTATAATCCCTAATCCCATTTACACACTCTCAGTGTGATATTATTCCTTTAAAAACTATAACTATATACAAGAAAGAAAGAAAGACTCAGCAATTCAAAGACGTTTGCAGTTAACATGAAACTGTATTTGTGTAAGCACACCACATAACACAGCATTGGCTTTACATCTTTTCCTAACAGTCATCAAAAGCAAAGTTCACACAATATGGCAATGTGGCACTATGTATGTTTTTTCATCCATCTCATTAGAAAACTGTTTGTCATAGGGTCTGTAATAGATTAAATCCTCCAAAGAAATTACAGAAAATGAATCAGTTCTCTCCTCGACACAGTATGCATTAAAGTGGTCATCAAAATAAAGTGTGTCAACTTTGCAAGTCAAAAACAAAGCTTGATCTTCATTTATAATGATATTGATGATCTTTCCAAAAACAGGAATTTCTGTATCCGTTCTAATCAAAACAAACATTCCAATTTGATACTCAGTTCCATAGTTCTTCACCCAGTTAGTAGTTGACATGTCACAGTATGCATTTACATTAAACACTGCACTTAAAGTCTCACCACCCTCCAAGCTGTCAATCATTTCCTCCCGCACTGGACCAAACTCAAACCTCTGAAAATGGAAATTCTCCCAGTGATAAGCTAGTTGTCTCTGGTGTTGTCTTACCAAGGTTTTTGTGATATTTTTCTATAATTCTTAACTGATCTTTTGAAAATATTATGTTTGGCCTCAAATCTCATGCACCATACGTGGAGGAGTGGACCTATTTTTCGAATACACCTTGGATAATGTATCATAAAGTGATGCTTTGGAATAAGTCTTCTCTCAGGAAACAAAGATCTGAACAGCTTGTGGTGATCATTAATTAAATGCTTCAAATAATATGTCATACCATTTGTAATCATCGGTGAAAAGACTATATTCACAATCTGAATCAAGAGGACAAGCAAATTCCAATAACTGTTGTTTCTTTCAACTACATCACCAAAAATAATGGGAGCATTTCGCAAAAGACACCATGACTGAATTGCATTCAATCCAAGATCTTTGCTACTCTCATCCATTTTCAACCCACTTGGCCTGTTTGGTCTCTCAATATAACCATAGTTGAAACTTTGGATCCTCTGTGACAGTGTTTCCAGAGATAGGTACTTCTTATTGACAAGGTACTGAAAGACAAGTTTCAGTTCGTATTGCACTACACCTTCAAGCAAATCGTGCATGATGTCAACCGCGTAGTTATCAGAGGTGTGGAAAAGCGTAACGTGTTGAGCAAGCATGTCTTCTTGACACCAAATGTTGTAACCAAGATAGGATTTTCCTGCAGTGCTGCACAATGATCTGTATGGATCTCCTTTGTACGAAAAACCATGCTGGGGTCATCTTCTGTGAAGACAGACTGTAAATCTTCCTTAGTAGTTAAACAAAATCTACAACAATATGTTGCGCTGAAAGACTCAACAAAACCAAACAGCCCGTGTAAACCTAGATTATCACCTGTTACTTGAACAACAGATCCTAGCAATGGCGAGTCAGAGAAAGGCACCTCTATTCCTTCAGTTTCGAGGATTTTAACATCATCAATGAGAGGCTTTAGTATTGCATCAAATCCATATTTTTTCAGGTCTTGTGAATGAAATAGTGCCACAACATGAATATTCATCAATACGGAATTACATTTTGGGGGAGGTTTCTCAATATAAAGTAAATACAACCAAGTTTGTGTAACCCTTCTTTGAGCCTAAGGGATTTGCTGTCTCAAAATCGTCATAATAAAGTTGAATCTGTAGAGCATGTTTTTGCCGGGAAAACAAATCATTACTTTTAAAGTATGAACCATCACATATATCTTCATAAGTACCTTCTTCATGTTGTTTTGCCTGCAGAAAAATGTCACAAAGTTCACTGTTCTTAAACATAGACTTCAGGGTTCCCAATAAAGGTACATACACAAATGTATCCGTTACAGGTATCTGATTGTAAACTCCTGTCGTTCCATCTCTGCGTACATCAAATCTGACCCCAAGAACGTATTCAACAGGTTCAACAATTTCCCACTTTTCCTCAAAGAACCTCTGTCGTTTGGCTCCTGTATTAAAGAATGTAAAGGGATTTTCTAGTTGATCAAAACTGTTTTCCATCTTTTTTCCTAAATCCGTGCCGTGAATCTCTGAAGTGCAATTGAGAACAGAATCTCTTGCTTGTCTATGAATATCATTTACAAGCTCTTCCATGGACCCTACCATTGCTTGGACAGTGCTCTCAGCAACACCTGATGCTTGTAACTGTGCTACAACAGAACCACACATGTTTAACACATGCTGCTTGTTAACAGTAACCTGGTGGTTACTGGAGTGTCAGTACAGACTGCCTGAGAACTTGATGGCTCATCCCTTTCTCTTTGAGTGTCCACATTGTCCATAGTATTTGTTGAACCAGTGTCCCTGTGCAAACGGAGGAGGTGTTTCTTTAACCCTGAATAAGTGCAAAATGATAAGGAACATTCCGGCTCACCACATTTCAAACGTAATGTCTTTCCCGGATACAAACCATGGTGAAATTTCAAATGCTGACATAGCAATGCAGAACTTTTGTGGTGTCCCTTACAAATAAAACAAATGAGCATTTTTAAATCAAACGACGTGTGTCACTTCAAATGTCAGTGTGCAGGAACCTTGCTCTGAGCTCCTTGACTCTGGGACATTCCTTGGCACTTCCCACGTCTATGTTGAACACCGTGGTTTGGATGAACGTGTAGAAGCTGTTGAGGGATTCATGGTAGTTAACACTGAAGATGAAGTGTGCTTTGAAGAGTTCATCGAAGGCGGCCAGGGATGTCTGGGCCTTGCAAGGGATGGCCTTGTGGTCAACGATGACATAGAACCGTTGAATGTTGTTCTTCTGTTCACCAACGCACAGCAGGAAGGGCTGTCCTGGTTCCAAACGTGCAAGGAAGGTCTCAACACTGGTTCCAATCTGCAAAAACGTAGAGATATAGAGCACTATGAGCATTCAAATAAAAGTGGTGTCAGTGTTATAACAATTGCATTAAAAAATAATAATAATAATGCCTACCCTCAGATATCTCACAACATGATTGACAGCTTGATATGAGCTAATTTTAGCATTCTTCTTGTGGCCTTTTGAGGTTGGGGGAAGTAGGTGAACCAACAGCAGAATGCTTGACAGGTCACTGTCCCAACCTTGGGGCAAAGTAGATGAAAATATAACATTGTCATAATCATTTACAACTGAAAATACACTTAAATCATGATTATGCAACAGATTTGATTTAAAGGTCTCAGAAGCTTTTACGTAAACAAAATATTTTAAAGAGGAAACACTCACCCAACTCATTTGAATTCTGGTTCTTGCATTAGAATTCTGGTTCTTGCAAGATCCTTGGTTGGAAGAAAGTGGGCCATTTTGCCAAAAATCGCCCAGAAGCCTCCTCTCCAAACATCATGGTGAAGTCTTGATCAATCTACAGAAGAAACACTTTGAGTCCTTGCAACCCCTCCCAGACATAAGACCATCCACTAGAGAACTTCCAATATTTGAAAGCTTGTGCAACTGAACCTGTATGTCTACAGTAATTGTTTACAAATAAGTTATTCAAAATTAGGCATGTCTTTCTTACCAAGCCAGGAGTATGGAGGAAACGCAGGAACACATCCAGGACTGTTGAGGAGCCTTGCTGGTCTGGAACCAGTGCTTGCCGGTACTGAAATGTTGCCTTCATCTTCTCTTTGACAACTGATCCATCAGCTGAATGCTTCATTAAGGATATTGCCTCACAGCATTCCTCACCAATCAGTTGCTTGCAAGTCAGGAGAAACTCCCTCTTGCTCTTTGGACCATCTTGATAGGCAGCGCTGGTGGAGCATCTCCGGGACTGAACAGCAGCGCTGCACTGTCTTTATCCTCCAGGCCAAGTAGCCAGATCCACTCTCTGCGTCATAGTAGTGCTCCTAAAAAATGAAAAAAAATAAGCTAAACTGAGAACACAGCACTACAGGGCAATTGTACAACAAACACACATATACATTCCATAAATTCTAATATAGGCCACACATTTATAAACTTAACTTACATATCCATTTTTTGAGTATGGATCTCTGAGACAGGGAAACAGAGTGATGATGCCAAGAGCATATTTTGTTCGCACATAGGTTGGCGGGATCCTCCTTTAAAAAATAGAAAATATTATTTTTCCAAGCTTTAAAAGTATGCCTTATTGCTTTAGGAGAACAGTAATCAATTGCTTTTAGCAATTTAGCAACTGTTTTCAAAATGGACATTAATAACAGTATTTGTGAAAACATGATTGGCACCAAAGGGAACATTCAGTCCTTACCCATGAACTTCCATCATGTCAGCCACCAGTAGGTTTACCATTTGTCGTCGTGTACCATCCATCAATGTCTTGCTTTTTGTCATACCTGGCTCCCTGGTTTGGACTGTAAACATCTCTGACCATCTAAAAGATATAGAAGAATCACAAAAGGAAGTCATCATGTTAGGTTTCCTGCAACAAAATCATAGATCATCTGCAGAATATATTTGTGTTTGAGGATTAATAACACGTTTTGATTCATTACAAAAATGTAGGTCTGTGTACCTCTCTGGCTGATTCGATCACTGTGGCTTCTTTTTGCTCCACTGTCTCTCTCAGGAATTATTGTTGCATCTGATGAAACTGACACCGCTGAGGGTGAAGCATCTGACACAGATGAGGTGTCTGACATGTGTGACTCAAATGAAGTGTACGATAGATCTTGAAGCACAACTGTAAGACAGATAAATGAAATTCATACTGTATATGAATATACATAAGCAGTCAAATAAAATAATTACTGTTCAGGAGCTCAGGCCCCCTTACAACCTATTTTGGGTAATCTTCACTGAGAAGAGAATATACACATACTTTCAGCCCTCCAAAAGGTGTTACAGGATTGCCTCCCAACTACAAAAGGTCTTAATAAACCTTGTTAGCACACAGTACTTCTGGTGGTGGATCCACAAGTCTTACCTGTAGACTGTTCTGTGGACACCATGATTGTAAGGTTCCCTTGTGTGTGCTCATCAAACACGTCTGCATCCACCTCTGTCCCTGATTCATCTGTCAAGTGCAGCTCAGTCTGTAGTGGTAGACCTAACTTAAAGACTGAGAGAGAATATTAATCAAAGAAAAATTAAGAAAAACACTTTTACATAGAACAAAAAACAGACACATACAGATAAATATTTCCCCCATTTAAAAAAGGGACAAAGTATTTTAAATAATACTAACCAGATATATAATGGTGAAGGGGGACCAAAAGTAATAAAAAATAAACAAAATAATAATTTGCAAGTAATCTTAGCCACTAAAGTTTCCCAGGTGCCACAATTGCTTGTGTGACACAATTAAAATTGACCAACATGGTAAGTGAAACTTAATTAGTTATGATCAGCATACTCAAACAATCAGGGCTATGTAAAAAATATCCAAACCTTTCTGAAGAAATGTATGTCATAGCCTTCTTCAGTCTCAGCCACTTTAACATACTTCTGACTTTCACCATATCTCACCTTGACCAACATGATGTCTATGAAGAAGGAACAGAACATATTTATAAAACTTTATAACAGGTCTGGTGCTAGATAAAATTATCATTATGGCACTTAGTGTGATTTACATTTTAGCATTACAGTCTTTCAGTTAATTCAACTTTTGAAAATGAGTGCTGCCATCCCACAAACTAGCAATGTGTATTATTTCCATACAGTAAAATTAGCGCCTTAAAATACACATTTACTTACCTAAATACAGCAAGCAGCTATGAACACCCAGCTAACAACAGAAGTGCAGCTACAAAGCTGCCACAATAGACAAGTCTGATACAAGGACCTGTAACTAACTGACTATAGCAGTGTACA
>NW_026551010.1:2500-7419 GCF_027596085.1 Anoplopoma fimbria | reverse complement strand
ACTGATCATTTCTGCAGACTGATGTTCTGCTTGTTGTCCAGATGTTTCTGTGATGAACTGTTTCCTCCTGAACTAGTGAGGGTTTTATTGAGTGAAGACAAAGAGACAGAGAGGAGGTTTGAGACGAGGACGTCTCACTACAGAACTCCTAAAGAACAGACAGCAGAACCGTTAACTCTGGACCTCATCAATACTCCGTGTTTACTCCTTTAGAACCGGTTCCTGTTCAGAGTTTTGGGGGGTTCCTCATCGTGAAACACAACAACGTCGTCTAACTTGATAGAAACAAACACACTGACTCAGACTTCTCAGACGATCTGATGTGAAACATTTGAGGGAAAATCATTTGAAGATTTGTGGTTTTGTTTTTACGTCTCACTTTATGTCACGACTCGTTTTAATGAGATCAACAAACAGATATTTATTTATTTATTCTCTATAAATTACTAGAAACTGTTTTGATCATTTTGTTCTAAAGTTCTTGATGAAATGAGAAGAAGTTATTTTCATTTGTTAAAGTATTTAATTCACAGAGTTTCTAAAAACAGTCTTCACCACGAGGTTATTTCATGACTATTTATTTATTGATGAGCAGAAAACATGCTGCTTGGTGAAGAATCTGGTTCTGGAGAAATGAGAGGACTTCTATCAGGATGGAGGATTCAGAGCGGATGCGACTCTGAGACTCCACCTGATGGAGGTCCAGAGAAGGAGAGGTCCAGAGAAGACACACACACACACACACACACACACACACACACACACACACACACACACACACACACACACACACTGCTAGCTCGCTGTAGCTAACGTCTGTAGCTAACGTCTGAGTGGTTTCTGAGCTGAATGAACACAAACAGATTGTCAGATGAACTCTGTGTTCTGGGTGAAGAGACCTTTGAGGTTCTGGTTCCTCTGAGTCGTTGTGACGTTCTACAGCTGTGAGTTCTCTCTAATACTAGAAGATCTGTACGAGATGTTCCGTCACACCGTCAGCGCTACTGTTACCGTCTGTGAACACGTCTCAGAGGACAGACAGGAGGAACCAGTGTTGAGCAGCCTGACCCTCCATGTTCTCTGTTCCACCAGAAGGAACCCTGTTTTCTTCATGAACACTGAAGCTCGCTCTGGTTCTGAGCCTCTGGTTCTACTTTCATGGTGAAGGGAACCAAACAAGGAAGAGGAAGAAGAGGTGGAAGAGGAGGAGGGGGAGGAGGTTGAGGAGGATGAAGAGCAAGAGGGTGGTGGTGATGATGATGATGAAGAAGCTCATCAACATCTTCAGTTTTTCTCTTTGTCTGATGTTTAATCTGCTGAGTCACATTCTGATGTTCTACTTTCACTTTGTCTCTTTCAGGGTCTTCCACTGGAGCGTTTGTTGGTGCATTTTTGGGAGGTGTTTTAATTACTTGTCTTGGTGGGTTCCTATACAAGTGTTACAACAAACAAAAACTAAAGAAGGTAAGTTAAAAGTGTTTAATCAGCATGTTCCACAGACTCTTGATTTGTTCTTCATGTTTAGAGTTCTGTCAGTTGTTTCATCTCCTCAGTGTTTCAGCTTTCTGTTGGTGGAATCAAGTCAGCTGAGTTCTTCTTGAATATAACTTTATTTTCCTTCCTGATGATCCAACAGCAAATAACATATGACCAACAGCAGAAGGAGATGATCCAACAGCAACCAACAGCATGGAATGATCATCAAACAGGGAACCAACCTTCAGGAGACCCTCCGATATCCTGACTCCACATGTTTCTGTGTGATCTCCTGCTTAACAATCATATTATTCAATAACTAATCGGTCATAACTGAAGTGGATGAAATGAACGTTACTCTGCTTTTCAATTTACTGTTTTTATGTAAATTCTGTTAAAATTTGCGTCTCATTTGGATCAAAACTTGACTTTGAGGACGTTTAAAGGACAAAAGGACATTTAACCTTCAGACTTTGATCTAAACTCATTCATAAGAGAACCATTAGATCCCTCACATCTAAACTCATTCATAAGAGAACCATTAGATCCCTCACATCTAAACTCATTCATAAGAGAACCATTAGATCCCTCACATCTAAACTCATTCATAAGAGAACCATTAGATCCCTCACATCTAAACTCATTCATCCATTAGATCCCTCACATCTAAACTCATTCATAATCCCTCACATCTAAACCATTAGATCCCTCACATCTAAACTCATTCATAAGAGAACCATTAGATCCCTCACATCTAAACTCATTCATAAGAGAACCATTAGATCCCTCACATCTAAACTCATTCATAAGAGAACCATTAGATCCCTCAGAGAACCATTAGATCCCTCACATCTAAACTCATTCATAAGAGAACCATTAGATCCCTCACATCTAAACTCATTCATAAGAGAACCATTAGATCCCTCACATCTAAACTCATTCATAAGAGAACCATTAGATCCCTCACATCTAAACTCATTCATAAGAGAACCGTTCTGTAGTTTTCTGATTTATTAGTTGTTCCATCAATATTATTTAACGTTCTAAACGTGGTCAGCGTCCTCTGATGTGTAAATGTTGTGATGAGGTTCTTTATGTCTCAGGAGTTGTTGATGTTTCTTTTAGTTTTATTTTATTAGTTTATTTAACAGGGACCATTCTCCTTAATATGCATTACTATCAGCCCTTCACAATAAAAGCCTGACCAAACGTACAGTGATAGAAACAGACAAAGATCCATAGAGACAGATAACAAGAGAGGAAACGTCCTTTAATGCCGACAGGACTGATTATTAATGAACAGTTGCTGTTGAACTCTCATTTATATAGTGACTGAGCTTTAGGAGAAAAAATGACTTAATTAATGCCGTTAAGGACTTTATTCTTTTATTTTTATACTCTGATCATCTTCAGATTTAATTCCAGGCAGCAAAGTGTCACGTCATCATAAAAATGTAGTTCTTGATGAATCAGATGAAGCTCCAGAGAAACTGATGAACGTGTGATGAATAATGATGTATTTAAAACGTGAAGAATTAAAAGGGACCAAGTTAAAAAAGGAGCTGATTGAAGTAAACGAGATTCAAACGTCCAGAAGGAAACTTGTAGCTTCACCACCAAAGAGACCAAAACATGAACACAATGTCAGACTGTCAGAGAGTCTGAATGAAGAGGACTGTGATAGCTCTCACTGAAGGAGAGCCGATCATTCCAGACTTGTTCAGGATCCCCAGCTCCTCATGTCCAAGTGTCCTCATGTCTTCATGTCCTCATGTCCTCATGTCCTCATGTCCTCGTGTCCTCCAGTGTGAGAGGATGAAGGAGGGACATTTAAGCTGTGTAAATGTAGTCCGTTCATCAGATCTGATCCTGCTGCTTGTAGTTCTTAAAGCTCACTGACTGTCACGCTGTCAAAGAAATGTGAAGATTTAGCAGCTAAAGTGAAATATAATGTGACTTATTGTTTATTTTTGATATATTGTTTTTATATTTGCATTGTTTGGGACAAGCATGTGCTGCTTCTTGTTGTTTCTTCAGGTGCTGATCCAGGAACAGCTACACACTGAACACACACTCAGTGTCCAGTTTATTAGGGACAGCAGCTCCTGTTCCTTCATCATTTAATGCCAACGTTTGAATAAAACATGAAGAATGTTGCTGATGTTTCTGTGTTTTGATAAAAGAAACAAACTACAAACAAAAACACTTCTGATGTTTCTCATATTTATCTCTATATATAATTATACATTTCAGATGAATACCTCTTCTTTACAAGAGAAATGACATCACATGGAAACACTCCGAGACCACATCTTTTTTTAAATACTGAATACTCAGTATCATTTTGTTGAATTTCTTATAACGTTAATAATAATGTTCTTTTCAAAACTAACCAGTTAAGTTTAGTTCATATGTTTGTTTAAATCAAAACAACATTATCAGTTATAGATTTTAGTTAAATGTTCTTTAGTGTGCTTTTAAATAAAAAGGAACAAACAATGAACCTGAATTTCTTTGGTTTATAGTTTTTAATTATTTACTGATTGTGATTCTGAATAAAAATGAGACCTTTAATATTTTTTTATAAACTCTTTAAACACAAGGATTCTCCAAATAAACACTGCTATGGAATGCTTAAAAATCACATAAGTATAATTAAATAAATAAATGCTTAAATAATTGTTTGAATACAGAAATAAATAAGTAAAAAATAAATGCTGAAATTAATAAAAATATAAATAAAAGTTAATAATCAAACAGGACATGAATAAATTCTACATTTATTTCTACATTTCTTTTCACTTACATTTATTTATTTCTGTGTCTGTATGCTAATGAGGTGGGAGGTCTTCACCTCTGTCTAAAGGGATTGGTTACAGGAGTGTGATGGATCCTCTCCTGCTTCTGCCTGAATAGATGACCTGTGTACAGCAACGTTGAAGTTGTTTGCCCGCCAGCTAACCGTTAGCAGAGGTCAAAGTCGTTGCCATTTGTTTTAAGGCCGGTTTATTCATGGCATTGTTTTTAGAAGACATTTCCAGCCACCTGCTCTGAGGCTCAGGCTCACCTGTTCTGGAGGCTCACCTGCTCTGGAGGCTCACCTGCTCTGGAGGCTCACCTGCTCTGGGCTCACCTGCTCTGGAGGCTCACCTGCTCTGGAGGCTCACCTGCTCTGGAGGCTCACCTGCTCTGGAGGCTCACCTGCTCTGGAGGCTCACCTGTTCTGGAGGCTCACCTGCTCTGGAGGCTCACCTGCTCTGGAGGCTCACCTGCTCTGGAGGCTCACCTGCTCTGGAGGCTCACCTGCTCTGGAGGCTCACCTCACCTGCTCTGGAGGCTCACCTGCTCTGGAGGCTCACCTGTTCTGGAGGCTCACCTGCTCTGGAGGCTCACCTGCTCTGAGGCTCACCTGCTCTGGAGGCTCACCTGCTCTGGAGGCTCAC
>NW_026551009.1:0-951 GCF_027596085.1 Anoplopoma fimbria | reverse complement strand
CAATAGATGTCATGTGTACAGAATGAACAGCATAACAGAGATACAACACATTCAATGTATATGACATAAATGATTCATATAATAAGACTACTTATAATAACAGCAGCAATTATTACAGTAGAATTATAATTATGAAAATAGGGATAGTAATATGATTAATAATAATAATCGAAGTAGCAGTGGGTGTCAGTCGGCTAACTGAAACACTGTTGTTCATATTTATAGAAGCAACCACGATTTATAGAAGCCTGCGAAGCGAGAAAGCACAAAGACTCCAGGGTACACAGCAAAATCAAAAGTGTTATATTTTCAGTGTTAGACTTGGGAGTTTAAATTATTGAGTTTCCAACTATTAGGTGTAATTCAACCACAAGGTAGTTATTCATCAAATCGAGTTGGTGTTGAAAGAGGGAGTCAAATGTCAGGATTCTCAAATCAACTCTACAGTGTTGATTTCCACTTACATAGCCAGTGTTACTCTCTTTAAGTCTATCTCTGGCTCTTTTGGGTGGTACTGACTGTGACCTTAATCGACGGGAAACCAGCGAGATCATCACTTTCTAACTTGAGGATTAGCGTTATGCGTAAGTAACATGTCAATTTTATTTAATTTTCGACCCTAGAGCCTAGTGCTTGTATTTATTTTCTGAAGGTCGCTAATGCTAAATTATCTAGCTGGTACTATACAACTGCTGTTAGCTGGCAGCAGGTGTGCTGTTTGGGTAACCTAACTAACTGCTGCTAACTAACCAGCAGGTAAGCCGTCACTTAACCAGTCACCTCAACTCATTTAATGTACTGTGTCTACATTAGTCATTTTACAGTTTTCTGTAAGTGCTTGTATCCTTAGCAGCACATGTTGGTTTGTTAGCTGCTAGCGTTAGCCGCTAGCGCTGGTATAATGAGCTGCACGTGTTGGTATTGTTAGCTGCTATCGTTAGCCGCAGGTGC
>NW_026551008.1:0-827 GCF_027596085.1 Anoplopoma fimbria | reverse complement strand
TTTCTCAGCACAGTTTTGATAAGTTTAAGTTTTGAGAATGACCGCTCTACTGAAGCTGTTGTCACTGGAATGGTGGCATACGTCTTGAGGAGCATGGTCAGACTCGGAAAAACTGATTCGACATCGTTTTAATAAGATAATGCCCGATAGTTTCTGTGATGGCAGAGGTCAGGTCACTCTGGAGGGCAGTTTAGCACGCGTTTTGGTTTCCAAAGGGACACTTGAGGGAACTCATAGCACGCGCTTTGGCTCCCAAGGGGGCCCTTTAGCACGTGTTTTGGTGCCCGAGAGAGCACTTGAGGGCAGTTTAGCACGCGTTTTGGCTCCCAAAGGAACACTTGAGGGCACTCTAGCACGCGGTTTGGTTCCCAAGGGAACCCTTTAGCACGTGTAGGTCTAAGGACAGAGGATGTGAGGGTCTAAGGACAGAGGATGTGAGGGTCTAAGGACAGAGGATGTGTGAGGACAGAGGATAAGGACAGAGGATGTGAGGTCTAAGGACAGAGGATGTGAGGTCTAAGGACAGAGGATGTGAGGGTCTAAGGACAGAGGATGTGAGGGTGTAAGGACAGAGGATGTGAGGGTCTAAGGACAGAGGATGTGAGGGTCTAAGGACAGAGGATGTGAGGTCTAAGGACAGAGGATGTGGAGGGTGAGGGTGTAAGGACAGAGGATGTGAGGGTGTAAGGACAGAGGATGTGAGGGTGGGACAGAGGATGTGAGGGTAAGGACAGAGGATGTGAGGGTGTAAGGACAGAGGATGTGAGGGTCTAAGGACAGAGGATGTGAGGGTGTAAGGACAGGGGATGTGAGGGTGTAAGGACAGA
>NW_026551006.1:0-763 GCF_027596085.1 Anoplopoma fimbria | reverse complement strand
GCGTTTCAACCACAGAGGAGGGATTTTTGCAAAACACACTCTAACAGAGAGGATTCTGGGTCAGACCCTCCAGACCTCTTTGGGGGAGACTCACCTGGTCTCTCAGGGAGGCCACGCCCCCCCTCCAGGTAGCGGTGCTCCTCTCTGGCCTCCTCCAGCTCCGCCTCTTTTTACTCCTCAGCTGCTCCTGCAGACTCAGGAGTTGCTGGAAGACAAACGGTGAATCTTTAATGATGATGAAGATCAGCTGATCGTACAGGTGAAAACATGAGGTTTGTGTGGAGCGATGAGGAGGATGTGACCTTCATCACGTTAATACATGAAACCAACACCTTTAATCACTATATATATAAACCAACACCTTTAATCACTATATATATATATATATATATATATATATAGTGATTAATATTCAAATATTAACAGAAGTAAATGGAAGACTTTAGTTTTATTTTTGTTAGAATTTGTTTGCATAATTTCAATAGAAATAAATAATAATTCAATAAACTTATTTTGGAGGTAAAAACAAAAAATAAGAACGTATAGATCAAATGTCTTTTTGTTTTAAAGTGAAATAATTTGCCGTCATTAATGAGTCAGCTCATTAATTAAAGTTAATCTATTCATTGAATATTTACATAAATAAATTCCTTTTAATTCACACAGAAAGAAGAAGAAGAAAACAGAGCTTTGGCTCATAGTTAATGTTTCATAATGACTCATTTATATCATTTTAATACAAAGGTCATTATGGGGTGTCTTT
>NW_026551004.1:0-582 GCF_027596085.1 Anoplopoma fimbria | reverse complement strand
CGATAAACCTTGGATCTAATACTCAAACCGTTTTTTTTCTGTGCCATCATTGTGACAAGCCTTGACTGTTAGCCCTTGTAGAGTCGTACGCAAAAACAGTTATCACTACAGTGTATTGCTAACAAGACATATGCATATGTTTTCCTCCTGCCAAGTATTTGTGTCATCTGCTTTTTTAAATAAATCGTTTACGCAACAATTTGAGTCCATATGTGGAAAGTGATAAGTCATTGTTGTTGCTGTTTGTTGCAATTATTTATGTGACACTTATAATACCAATTGTACTATTTTTCCCCAGGAGAATTCAAATTAATTTAGGGATATGAAGATGAAGTAAACCATTCCTTTGCATATATTGTTTTAAAAGTCTCTGGTTATTCTGCATATTTTCAAGCTATATCCTCCTTACTCTTAGCCAGTGAAATAAGTTCAACATGATACATGTAGAATCAGCATGATTTTATGGCTTATGAAAAGTATCATTTGGTGGTCTTCAGAAATAAAATCACATGGTCGATTTTTGATCTGTTTATAAACCAAACTTTTTTTTATTTGAAAGATTTTCCTGTGTCTTGATCACGT
>NW_026551003.1:0-2329 GCF_027596085.1 Anoplopoma fimbria | reverse complement strand
CCCTTAATATCAATATTATTGATCATCTATAGATACAGATTCTGATCAGATACTTATATTTACCTTACTAATGATTAAATATAAATTTGTCACATTCAAATAGTTGTTGTTTTTGTTCTTCATGAGCTCAGAACACTGGAAGTTATGATTTAAAACTGTAACGTTCAACAGTTTAAAATATTAGTAAAGAAAAAGATCAGCTTTATTTTAGTTTATGTGATCATTTAAAGTATAGCTGATCAGCCTGATTGATCAGCTCAGGACATTCCTAATAATGATAATACTTATAAGTATAAATATAACAATAATAAACAATAATATAACAATAATATTAATAATGATAATAATATTATTAGTAGTATTAGTATTAAAATAATAGAGATCCTTATCATAATTGTAATTGTACTTATTATTAATATAAGTATAAAAAATATTACTAATAATAACAATGATGATATTCCTACTGCTAATTATAATAATATTGTTACAATAAAATAATACAATTCATAATTATTACTAGAATTGGAATACATAACAATATAAGGAGCTGAATTATTATAATCACTTAAACTGAATAATAATGGTTTTGATCCTGATGAGGATCAGAACGGTGTAAAGGTTCCGTATCAGGGTTCTGCTGGTCTCACTGGGGTTCTGCGGGAACAGCGTGCAGCTCTGGCTGTGGATGATCTCCTTGACGACCGGCATGTCGGGGGACGGGGCGGGGGGGCACCAGGCTGATGCCGGCCATCAGGGGGTTAATGGGAGCCATGAGACCCAGTCCGGGGTCGAACCTCTGGAGACACAGAGAGTCTGCAGGACGGAGGAGAAGATCAGTGACGGAGAACTCCACAGAATGGAACCTTCAGCAGATACTTTATACTTCTACTTCACCACAAAACACTCACATGGTTCATTTAAAGTCCGTCTGAATAACCAGTTCTCACTACACGTGTTCTGACTGCTGATGGAGCAGATAATACTACTGTACTTTGACTGCAGAAAATGGACTTCTACGGCCCAACATGTAGTGTTACTGCATGGAGCTTAATACTTGTGAACTTGTACTGCTGATACTTTCCTGTTTTTTAGTTGAACTCATCGTCTAGTTACCATTTCAAAAGTTTATTCTGTGTTCAGAAGCAGACGAGTCATTAAATTCAAATTAACTTTCATTAATGTTGCATATTTCTATGAGTATTGTGTCTCTTTACTGACATCTCTTTTTGTCCAAATATAGGAGTGATAAACCTTGTTAGGACTGTGTCCTCTGAAACTACAGTGAAGTCACAAATATGAAGACACTGTTGTGTCATTTATCAAATACAGAAAAACACATCAGGAGAAAGTAGAGGAAATAAAAACAGAGAGAGAAACAAAACTAATCTGGAAGAGACGAGATAAGAAGACAAATGAGGATGAGATCAGAGAGAAGACAAGAAGAGAAGAGAACGTGGGCTCTCCAGGATGAAGAGGAGGAGAGGACGAAGACAGAAGACAACTAAAATAATAATAGGATAAAAAGGATAAATAAACAGAAGATATTCACATAGTAATCTGTTCAATGTGAGCTGTTGTGTTCTCGTGTTCAGCAGCTTCAGTGTAAATAAAGAGAAAACACAATAATCTCCCATTAATCTGAGAAACTGAGCGCTGCTCACAGACTCCTCAGGTCTCAGGAAAACTCATTAACGTCGTTGTGTGCGAACCCCGACAGGTAGATTACACATCGGCCTGCAGCACATTCATCATCATCATCAGCATCATCATCATCACACGGCTGCCTTTTCTCCAAAGATACAACGATTCACCCAGGTTCATTTCTCTGCTGCTGACGGAGACAAGAAGGAGGAGGAGAAGAAGAAGAAGAAGAAGAAGAAGAAGAAGAAGAAGAAGAAGAAGAAGAAGAAGAAGAAGAAGAAGAAGAAGGAGAAGAAGGAGAAGAAGAAGAAGACGGAGAGGAAGAAGAAGGAGAAGAAGAAGAAGAAGAAGAAGAAGGAGAAGAAGAAGAAGAAGAAGAAGAAGAAGAAGAAGAAGAAGAAGAAGAAGAAGAAGAAGAAGGAGAAGAAGAAGACGGAGAGGAAGAAGAAGAAGGAGGAGGAGAAGAAGGAGAAGAAGAAGAAGAAGTAGGAGAAGAAGAAGAAGAAGAAGAAGAAGAAGAAGGAGAAGAAGACGGAGAGGAAGAAAGAGAAGAAGATATACTATATATACTATACTGTATACTGTAGCATATATACTATAGTATAAATACTACAAACTGTAGTTTAACCTCAACGAGTAGAAGAAGTACTCAGATCTTAATGTTGTATTTTATGAATGTGGAGCCAGT
>NW_026551002.1:5000-6527 GCF_027596085.1 Anoplopoma fimbria | reverse complement strand
CTTATCTTACCTTACCTTACCTTACCTTATCTTATCTCTATCCTATCCTACCTTATCTTATCTTATCTTACCTTATCTTATCCTTATCCTATCCTATCCCTTATCTTATCTTATCTTATCTTACCTTATCTTATCCTATCCTATCCTACCTTATCTTATCTTATCTTATCTTATCTTATCTTATCTTATCCTATCCTACCTTACCTTATCTTATCTTATCTTATCTTATCTTACCTTATCTTATCTTACCTTATCTTATCTTATCTTATTATCTTATCTTATCTTATCTTTTACCTTATCTTATCTTATCTTACTCTGACGGGTTCTGATGTTAAAGTAAAAACAACGACGGGTTCTTGTGAGAGAAAAGATTCAGAGAGTCAGAGTGTTCAGACCAGACCAGTGAGCAGGAGAGAGCTGCTGCCTGAGAGGAACATGTGGCAGAGACAGACCAGAACCAAGACCAGACCAGACCAGTAGGAACCAGACCAGACCACTAGAACCAGACCAGACCAGTAGGAACCAGACCAGACCAGACCACTAGGAACCAGACCAGACCAGACCACTAGGAACCAGACCAGATCAGTAGGAACCAGACCAGACCACTAGGAACCAGACCAGACCACTAGGAACCAGACCAGACCACTAGGAACCAGACCAGATCAGTAGGAACCAGACCCTGAACTGTAGGAACCAGACCAGACCAGACCACTAGGAACCAGACCAGACCAGTAGGAACCAGACCAGACCAGGAGGAACCAGTCCAGACCAGACCAGACCAGTAGGAACTAGACCAGACCACTAGGAACCAGACCAGATCAGTAGGAACCAGACCAGACCACTAGGAACCAGTCCAGACCAGACCAGACCACAGTAGGAACCAGACCAGACCAGTACAGACCAGATCAGAAGGAACCAGACCAGACCACTAGGAACCAGTCCAGACCAGACCAGACCAGTAGGAACCAGTCCAGACCAGTCCAGACCAGTAGGAACCAGTCCAGACCAGTCCAGACCAGTAGGAACCGGTCCAGACCAGTAGGAACCGGTCCAGACCAGTAGGAACCAGTGACTGTTGGTCTCAGGTGAATCAGTCATATCTTCATAGTTTCTCTGAGGAGCTTTTGTACGTTGTTGTTTTTTTCTGCTGCTTTTTCTGACAGAAGCGTTTGTCACACATGATGCGTTCAAAGACATGAAGGTGTAGTTTGGAAGTTGATCAAAGAAACACGCCCATCTAACCATTCATACTCATGTATCTGGAGCACATGAGAGCAAAGAGAAACGAACTCCTGTAAAGTAAAGACATAATGATGAAGATGAAGATAAATGTGAACAAACAACCAACAGCAGTGAGAGGGTTAATGCGCCCGTTTACCAGGGTCACTGAGGAGACACCTGAGCAGCAGGTGAGCTGTTAACCTTTATATGTCTTTATATATCTGTGTCTCTGTGTTCTCTGTGTTCTCTGTCTCCTGGGTTCTTTTTTTACCTCCTTCTTTCTCATCTTCTCCTCATAAACTCATC
>NW_026551001.1:2500-5089 GCF_027596085.1 Anoplopoma fimbria | reverse complement strand
TATCCTATCCTACCTTATCTTATCTTATCTTACCTTATCTTATCTTACCTTATCTTATCTTATCTTACTCTGACGGGTTCTGATGTTAAAGTAAAAACAACGACGGGTTCTTGTGAGAGAAAAGATTCAGAGAGTCTGAGTGTTAAATAAATTACAGAGTGTTCAGACCAGACCAGTGAGCAGGAGAGAGCTGCTGCCTGAGAGGAACATGTGGCAGAGACAGACCAGAACCAAGACCAGACCAGACCAGTAGGAACCAGACCAGACCACTAGGAACCAGACCAGACCAGTAGGAACCAGACCAGACCAGACCACTAGGAACCAGACCAGACCAGACCACTAGGAACCAGACCAGATCAGTAGGAACCAGACCAGACCACTAGGAACCACGACCAGACCACTAGGAACCAGACCAGACCAGACCACTAGGAACCAGACCAGATCAGTAGGAACCAGACCAGACCAGTAGGAACCAGACCAGACCAGACCACTAGGAACCAGACCAGACCAGTAGGAACCAGACCAGACCAGGAGGAACCAGTCCAGACCAGACCAGACCAGTAGGAACTAGACCAGACCACTAGGAACCAGACCAGATCAGCCAGAACCAGACCAGACCACTAGACACAGTTGATTCAGACCAGACCAGTAGGAACCAGACCAGATGATGAGATGGATAGATCAGAGGAACAGACCAGACCACTAGGAACCAGTCCAGACCAGACCAGACCAGTAGGAACAGTCCAGACCCAGTCCAGACCAATGGAGACAATTAGACCAATTGGAATCAGTAGGAACGATTGAACCAGCGTGCGGGCAGATCCAGACCAGTAGGAACCAGTGACTGTTGGTCTCAGGTAGATCAATCATATCTTCATAGTTTTTCTGAGGCTTTTGTCATTGTTTTTTTCTGCTTTTTCTGACAGAAGCGTTTTGTCACACATAGTGCGTTAAGGCTTGTGAGACCATGGTTGGAACTGATCAAAGAAATAGCCCATCTAACCATTAATACTCATGTATCTGGAGCACATGAGAGCAAGAGAAAACCGAACTCCTGTAAAGTAAAGACATAATGATGAAGATGAAGATAAATGTGAACAAACAACCAACAGCAGTGAGAGGGTTAATGCGCCCGTTTACCAGGGTCACTGAGGAGACACCCACCAGCAGCAGGTGAGCTGTTAACCTTTATATGTCTTTATATATCTGTGTCTCTGTGTTCTCTGTGTTCTCTGTCTCCTGGGTTCTTTTTTTACCTCCTTCTTTCTCTCATCTTCTCCTCTTAAACTCATCTGTTATGTAAATGAGCTTCTCATTGGTCCTCTTCATCTCCTCAGGAGGCTGATGGATGTTTATTATTATCAACCAATCACAGAAGAAGAAAGAAATACTTTCCCTTCATTACAACGCAGAGGTGTACATATATATATATATATACATATATATAAATACATATATATGTATATATATACATATATATATAATCTTATTTTAGTTTATCTTGTTTTAGCTTAGCTTAGTTTAACAACAGCTTAGCTTAACCGTATGTTGAATTGTCTCTGCTCTGGTGTTTTGTATCAGACTCCTGCAGCGATGGTCACTGTCCAGGTAACGGTAAATAAAGTTTCAGAAAACACGGAAACATATTTAATGTTTTAAGCAGACGTGTTACACATTTAGTAGTTCCAGATCCTCAGGCGTGGCGAATATTTTGGGCAAAAGAAGACATTTAAAAACATTAATCTCATGGAGAGTTGATATATACATAGACACACACACACACACACACACACACACACACACACATATATATATGTGCAGCGTTTACAGAGGTTTATGAGCAGAGGATTATAATCTGAACCCTTCATCATCAGAGGACTTAAAGAGCAGAGAACCAGCAGCCTGTTTACGCTGGCAGAGGATTTTTTCAAAATAAAGCTCCGGTCTCTCCCTCTCCATTCATCAACACACACACAATAGCTTTTGTCTGCAGGAACAAAAACACACACACTAATTGTGTGTGTGTGTGTGTGTGTGTGTGTTTCCTCTTTATGGCCCTGAGCGCCGCGATGTGTTGGTGTTGATCAATCACCGGGAGGAGCAGGGTGAGGGGTGAGGTGAGGGGGGTGTTCCCACATCCACCTATTGGCACCAACTGTGTTCCACCAAGCCCTCGAATAAATCACTGTTAATGACACCGAGACGAGGAGAGAGGGAAATACCAAGGGAGGGGGGGCTATTTGGCTAAATATTCAGCTGAAGCCTCCAGGATATACAGGGAGGTTATGAGACAATCATGGAGGTTTTGTTGCCTTAAAAGAAGCTTCTTTATGTTGTTTTATTCCTTTAATTGAAACCTTTATTGAAACAGGAAACCCTCCATGACATGAACGTTTCTAAAGATTCAGTTTGAAATGATATGAAACAGAGGCGAGCAGAAGAGCGAATAAATGTTTCAAACATTAAATATGGTGGACGAGTCACCGTATGAACTTTATGATTGAATCATCTGTAGTCCTACTGGATGAAATCCAACATGGCTGCTGAGAGATGCATGCTGGGGGATTTACGTAATCAGAATAATCAGAT
>NW_026551000.1:0-2886 GCF_027596085.1 Anoplopoma fimbria | reverse complement strand
GTTAGCTTTAGCTTCAGTCTGTTAGCATAGCATGACCTGAAACCTGTTAGCTTTAGTCTGTTAGCATATCATGACCTGAGACCTGTTAGCTTTAGCTTCAGTCTGTTGGCATGGCGTGACCTGAGACCTGTTGGCTTTGGCCTCGGTCTGCAGCATAGCGCTGACCTGGAAACCTGTTGGCTTTAACGGTTTATTGGCATAGCGACCTGAGACCTGTTATTTTAGCTTCAGTCTGTTAGCATGCTATCATGACCTGAGACCTGTTAGCTTTAGCTTCAGTCTGTTAGCATAGCATGACCTGAGACCTGTTAGCTTTAGCTTCAGTCTGTTAGCATAGCATGACCTGAGACCTGTTAGCTTTAGCTTCGGTCATGTAGCATAGCATGACCTGAGACCTGTAGCATGCTATCATGACCTGAGACCTGTTAGCTTTGCTTCAGTCTGTTAGCATGCTATCATGACCTGAGACCTGTTAACTTTAGCTTCAGTCTGTTAGCATGCTATCATGATACCAGTGGTTGTGTGCGTCCTCAGGGTCTGAGGAGGGTCCCTGCTGCTGGTGGAGGGAAACAAAAGCCACTCTACTGGGAACCACTAAGGCCAGACTCTTCACCAGGTAACACACACAGTCAGACCACTGAAGACCTGAAAGCTAAACCAGTAAAACCAGCAGCAACAGTGATGTGTTTGTGTGTTTCAGGGGAAAGCCCTCGGTGGAGTACGACCCAGGAAGTGACCTCAGCTACCTGCTGACCAATCAGAGCGACTCAGGAGATGAAGGTCTCAGGCTTTAAGGATGTTCTGGATGACAGAACTCAGAATGTTGTTCTGTTCAAAACTGATTAAATATTTTAAATAAGAAATCTGTTGTGTCTCCGTGAATGTTTGTACTTAAGTAACTTGTGCTGTACTTCATACGGGAAAGTAGTATTTTGGAATTAACCTTTATAAACCATAAGTACTTGGACACAAAGTAGTGGATTGGGTATTTCGAGGGAATAACCTTTAAAACTAAAAGTACTTTTACCGGGAAGTAGTATATTCGGGTGTATTGAACCTTTAAAACTATGAGTACTTGGACAGCAAGTAGTATTTGGATTGAACTTGGAAGTACCTGGACAGAAATAAGTTTTTTGATTAATTAAACCTTTACATTTTATTTATTTAATTCATCTTTAAGTATCAGAGGTACAGTGATAAATAAAGTAGTAAAATAATAAATTCTTAACTAGAGTATTTAGTTACTTTGCACTTTAAAGTATAAAGTGTTCCAATGATATGTTCATATTCTTATTCAAACATCTTTTGAATGTTTAAACAGGTTTGTGTCTCATTAAAGGCATACTGTACGGTTTCCAGTGATATGCACTTTTTAATATGTTGTTGAAATTGGTTTTTACATCCTGACAGCAATAAATAACTTATGGGCAATGAAAAAGAAGCGAAACAAAAACGAATTCTGTATCGGCTATAAACCTGTTAAAATGCTTACCAATCGGAGACATTGTACCCGAATCTAAAGAACCAATCACAAGCCTGCGCGTTCTCTCCCCTCTGTGTACGAGCCTGAGCCGGCCTGAGCGCGTTCACGGAGGGCAAAGAAAGCGTTGTTGTCATAGTAGTTCATGACAGTGGACTAGACCTAGTGAGCCTACAACGTCAACACGATGGAAGACAAACAGAAGTTACCACTGCCACCGTTACTTGCCCCGGTTCATCCTTTTAAAAAGGCAAGAAAAAGAAAGACCGAAAATGAAAAGGCAGCAACAATAAAAAAGTTGGAGAGAGCTCGAGGAAAAACGAGGATAAATATTGGATTCGCTTTTCAGCGATGGCGAAAGCTGAGGGAGTGGTTTTGGCCTGAAAAGTGACGCAATGGTTGCCGTTTTCTCTTGGACAGGTAAGCTTTCGTCTTGTTTCCTGTTTATTTTATATTTGTGTTCAGAAGAAGTCTATTTTTGTGTTCAGGGAATAGTCTGCTCTCGCCCGCTAGACTGTCTGCTTCAGTTGACTGAAGGCTCCGACTCAGCTGTTAGCTACAGAGCTACTGTTTAGCTAACACAACTCAAGACTCGCACACTGTACAAACCGTAAATGTAATCAGCCAATATGTTTAACAAGAACTCCATCTATAATGTTCCTTTCTAACTATATTATTTTTCTAATGTTATGTGGTCGTCAGCTTCTGAATGTGTCATTTCGTTTAGGCTTTTCACAAATGTGTTGATGCAGGGTCTGTTTTTCTTTTTTTAATTATTTTTATTTTATAGTTATGACAAGGCTTTTATCAGCAGCTGTTTAAAACCCCTAATACCGTTGTTTATTGTGTGTGTCTTGTGATTTTCTCTCCCAAGGACATTCACTGCCAAAAGTGTAAGTTGCCACAGCCTATGCAGCCACGTGCAGAGCCAGACCTATCTGCGAAAACTGGACCCCAGGACAATGTTTCTGACCATGTTTGTACTTGTTTATATTGAATAAAAAAATATATATTGTCACCCGACATTGGTTGTAATTATTTAGTGCAGCATTTACAGAGATGATAAATGTTATGTCTTGATATCAGTAATAATAACAGAAATGAAAAGTAATTTTCCTTTTTTTTTTATTCAAACATAATATAAAAACAAAAGGACTCTGCATTTTTAATTACTCCTGGGGAAAAAATATAAATAAAAACGATGTACATTATATACATCGTTAGCTCAGCTCTCGCTCAATGAGGCAGCGGCAGCGTAGCTACCTGGTTGCTATAGCAGCAGCGCTGTGCACGGCTCTGTGTCGAGGGGTGGGGGCAGGGAGTCCTGAAGGGTGGGGGAGGAGTTAAACGGAACTCCGAAGAGAAGCTAATTTCAAATCATGCTAGCTCTCTCAAATCGTACAGTA
>NW_026550999.1:0-4513 GCF_027596085.1 Anoplopoma fimbria | reverse complement strand
TATTGCAGGGTTACAGCAGACAAAGCTAGAACTAAAGGGATGGTGTCCACTCAACTGCTCTTTGGGCACGCTGGAATTCAAATTTAAAATAAGATTCATTTTTGGGACGTGGCCCTCATTCCTCATATCTTTATTTTTCGTATAAAATATATTCCAACGCAAGGCCGACTGCAGACGCCCCAGTGAAACAAAGATCAATCATCCCATGTTCTTTTGTTCTATTGAGCCTTTCAGCAAGTGCAGACCAGATTTTAATGAGCATGTGCCGCACCCCTATGATATGACGTTGTCAATTCTCCTCTTTTTACCTTCTTAAGGTGCCTGGTAGAAAGGTAGGTGTTGCGCCCACTGACTCTATTCTGGCCTCTTTTGGAAGTGAGCTGTCTGTGTTTCAGGTCTGCCCCACCCCCTTTCAGTGCCTGAAGCACCCACAGATGAGGGTCATCAGGGCGTCAGTGGAGCTTCATATCAGCCTCTGGATCCAGTGCTTTTGCCCTCTCTTTCCCTCGAGCTGGTTGTTTGCTGCTATCGTGAGCTTTCTTACTGTGGAACCCTGTGTTTATACTGTTACCCTCTGTTTTGGACTGGTTAGTTGGTGGGGAGGTTTGTTAGTAACCAGTCTGGGTCATTTTGGAGAAGCTGTGTAGGGGTTCTCTGCCAATTAAGTTGTTATGTCTGTTTTCCCTGTTTTTCTAGTCAGCTAGTGTTGAGGAAAATCTATCTGATAAAGGTTGTATGAAGTCAGTGTGGGGGTCAAAGGACCCCAGAGGGGGATATGTTGAGGAAAATCTATTTGGTATACAACTTTATAGACATATGTAGAACTTGTTATGTTGAACCCCAGTAATCTGGTTGTTAAGATCATCTGTGGAAATGAGTTGACTGGCCAAGAACAAGTTGTTATTCTTTGCAATTCCCAGAAACAGAGGCAACGTCGTGCCAGGAAATAAGAATAACATGTCCGGTAGAAGGATAAGTTGTGCTGCCAAAAAGGTTATTGTGACATTTAAGAACAGGATGTAAAAAGAGAACTTGATGTGTTTTGTTATGGTCCACTTGGCATGATGTGATTGGCTGGTGGGATGACCACAAAGGTATATAAGATATGATGAAAGGATGAACGTGTTGAATTTTGTTGTAAGCTCGTCTGCAATAAAATATCCCCGCTGGTTGCAAACTCCAAGATCTGCGTCTCTTCATTGACTTTCTGCCACAACACTAGGGAACTCAGTATTGTGTTTCTGTTTGTTTCTGTAGGAAAGTTCAATTTCTTATTTTCTAGATAATGTGGGGGTCTTGTTTATTATTTAGGCCTTAGAGACCCTGACGTCATTACTTCCGTTTAAGTTGGGATATTTCTGTTAATCAATTAGTTATCAATAAATGTTACTTATTGTACTCCTTGAGTGTTCCAGCTGCCTTTCATTTAGTTTCAGCTTTTGTCAAGGGGTTTTCTCAAATAGTTATGTTACTGCCTGTGTACCCCCAGGCACATTAAGGAAGCCGTAACCGGAGGGGAAATCAATTTTTATTAAGGAAGTTGCAATGTGACTAAAGAGGGCGACATAGAGGCACAATGTGGCACATTCTACAATTAAACAATGCAAGATGCTGCATTGATGTGGGGCATGTTTCTATGAACTAGCAACATACAAGTCCAGTTTGAGTAAGTTTTACAATTCTGGAAAGTAATTTCTGTTGAAGTACAGTAGAAATACTCGGTCCACTTTGCAAAGTGATGTACCACAAGGCCCATTTGATTGGCCACCTTGCCAGAAGTTATTAAGTTGTGTTGTAGCAAACCTTTACACTATATATATATACTTATTTATTTTACTTAAATGGCATTGCCTTTGTTTGTGAAAAGGTCCTCAATGGGCTTTATCTGTCCACATTAGCAACAATTTCCAACTCAGCCAAAGCTCTTTAAAAAGACAAGAAAAAAAGCACATTCATTTCCACTCTAGGAACAACAGAGAAGTGCAGTTTAAACACATTATCTCCAGTTGCTATAAAGACTTACAGAGTACCCTGGACTTGCAGACTATTGTCTTCTTCCCTATTCACCACAATTCAATGTAGATCCAAAGGTCTGGTGGCCTGACCTTATTCAGTTTTAATCAAAGCTTCCTATGATAATTATAATAACAATAATAATACATTTTATTTATTGAGCGTTTTTCAAAGTTCTCAAAGACGCTTATAGGCTTCTGTTGTTTGACACTGTTTGGAAAAATGACATCAGCTCCCTGCAGCAGGTCTGAACTGACAATCAGTCTGAAATACAGTTATATTACATTATTTTCTTGACATCTCAATCATCTGTTTATTTCTTAGGATTTTGTACACTTTTAGTTTATTATTCACCCAGTAAAGTATTTCTCATAAAGGCCAGACTCGCAATAGATGGCAATACTTGACTTCTTTGGTACTGATGAAATAATGCCGCCCATTACTTTATTCCTATTATTATTTATTCTCTATTAATGTGATTATTATTATTATTATTATTATTATTATTATTATTATTATTATTATTATTATTATTATTATTATTATTCCTGGACCTTTGCTCTTATGCTTATTGCAGCTGAGTTGTTGGTCTGTCTTTGCTTGCAGTGTTGATTGCCCACATTGGTAATTGGTTGAATTAAACTTATACCTGACTGAGTTGACATTAACAAAATCATATTGTTGAATAACTGCAGCTTATTGAGTAGTCATTGGATTGTTCAAACTGAAGTTTCTCTTTACTTTTTTTAAGGACAAACAGTTAATAGGATTTGTTTTACAGCATGGAAACAAATCCTGACATTAAATACCTTCCATAGGTCTGAACATTTACATCTCAGGATTAATATCACAGAAGGAATGTTTGTGCATTAGCATCATTAACATCACTATTACTGTAACATTACTTTTAATACATTACATCACTTTGGCTTGACAGAACAACTTCTTTAGATGTTTAGAGATTTCTTTCATTTTTAGTCCATATATAACTGGATATAACAGAGGATAATAGAAAAACGCTTGTAAAGTCATTATGAAATGTAAATCAGATCCAAGGTGAATTATTATAACATCATATGCACACAAAGATGAAAAGCAGATTAAAACTATCAGGTGGGGTAAACAAGTCTGTGCGGCTTTTTTCCTGACATTTCTACCACTTCGATAGGATATTATAAGTATTCTGGTATATGTAAACAGTATGAAGAGCAAAGGGAAAAGTGCCATGTTAAGCAGAGCAAACACATCAAATATAGATAGTGCTCTTGAACTCTCACAGAAGAGATTGTAAAGTGAATTGTTGCAAAAAATTGCTCTTAAAGTGAAATAACAAAGTTTTGAATTAGTAACCAGTGTTATTTGAACTGCCATCTCAGAAGCAGGTATAAACCAAGCTAGAACCAGAATGCTGCTCACTGTGCATTTTCTCATGATAGTTGGATATTGCAGAGGTTTACATATAGCCACATACCTGTCATAAGACATGGCTGACAACAGAAAGAAATCTGAAGCACTTAAGGTGTAATATACAAAAAACTGAAAGATACATGCTGAATACGATATGATCTGTTTTTCAGATAAAAAGTCACTTAACAACTTTGGGTACATAGCAGTGTTGTAAATAATAGAGTTCAGTAGCAAAGCTGCAATGAAAATATACATAGGCTCATGGAGGTTCCTGTGTATGGAAATAAGGTACACAATGGTGCAATTAAAGCAGATTGTTAGAATATATACTGTGAACATAATACAAAAATATAAATACCTGTATTTGCCCATTTCCACATACCCACCAAGAGTTATATATGTTGCATTCAATTCATCATCCATGAAGATTGTCACACATTAAACCCTTACTTCATAAAAACTGGTAGATTGTTTAACAAGCAGCAATGAGTAAACTGAGAAAAAGAAGTCTCACTGTGGCGATTGCATTAATATAGAACATGTATTTATTTGTATTGTTCATTTACTGATACCTGACCTTAGACGGCATTTGATGTATGTTCATCTTCAGATATCAGAAAGTGAACTGTTTGAGTCAGATTAATTATTTTATAACCTTTCTTCACTCTCCATGGATCTCATTAACTCTTCCACATAGAGTTGTTATCATTCCAATAACTTTATCAAACTCTGGAGGCCTGAACCCATAGGTGTAAACTTTTTTACATGGATGTGTGTTCTCTTAATATGTTTTTGTGCCTCCTTCAACAATAACTTTACCGCATTGCGTTGAAAGCTTACGTAGGCTTTAGTGCAAGGCCCCAATCATTGACCTGCTGGTGCACTAACCTCAATACAACACACATAGATAGTCAAGTTAAACTTTAAGTAGAACTGTACATTTTCATAAAAACACAGTCTGAAAACCTACAACTATTTAAAATATTAAATACAGCAAAATAAGAATGTATACAATACTACGCTTAGGCCATAAACATGATTTGAGTTGTGTAAAGCTGTGAAAATATGTGCAGATAACAAGTCCTCCAAATTA